>NC_136942.1:22285214-22362714 GCF_949987615.1 Pollachius pollachius | reverse complement strand
TTTTCTAAACAGAAAGTTATATAATTTATTTAAAAACATAAAAACGAAATTCTAGGACGATGGAAATACATTAAACATGAGATCATTAAAATGGGGTTTAAAATTAGTTAAATTAATAAATGTACCTCCTGTGCATAGCTGAACAGCGCAGGCCTACACTACTGTATTTTGTTATATTTTATAACATCGTCATAATGGTGGTACTTGGGGAGCCAAATATTTTCTGAGGTGGTATGCAGTATAAAGAGTTTGGACCCTGGTGGTGTACAGCGTGATGCAGGCCCTGGTCCTGGTGGTGTTAGAGAGCGTGATGCAGGCCCTGGTCCTGGTGGTGTTAGAGAGCGTGATGCAGGCCCTGGTCCTGGTGGTGTTAGAGAGCGTGATGCAGGCCCTGGTCCTGGTGGTGTAGAGAGCGTGATGCAGGCCCTGGTCCTGGTGGTGTTAGAGAGCGTGATGCAGGCCCTGGTCCTGGTGGTGTTAGAGAGCGTGATGCAGGCCCTGGTCCTGGTGGTGTAGAGAGCGTGATGCAGGCCCTGGTCCTGGTGGTGTTAGAGAGCGTGATGCAGGCCCTGGTCCTGGTGGTGTAGAGAGCGTGATGCAGGCCCTGGTCCTGGTGGTGTTAGAGAGCGTGATGCAGGCCCTGGTCCTGGTGGTGTAGAGAGCGTGATGCAGGCCCTGGTCCTGGTGGTGTAGAGAGCGTGATGCAGGCCCTGGTCCTGGTGGTGTAGAGAGCGTGATGCAGGCCCTGGTCCTGGTGGTGTAGAGAGCGTGATGCAGGCCCTGGTCCTGGTGGTGTTAGAGAGCGTGATGCAGGCCCTGGTCCTGGTGGTGTAGAGAGCGTGATGCAGGCCCTGGTCCTGGTGGTGTAGAGAGCGTGATGCAGGCCCTGGTCCTGGTGGTGTAGAGCGTGATGCAGGCCCTGGTCCTGGTGGTGTAGAGCGTGATGCAGGCCCTGGTCCTGGTGGTGTAGAGAGCGTGATGCAGGCCCTGGTCCTGGTGGTGTTAGAGAGCGTGATGCAGGCCCTGGTCCTGGTGGTGTAGAGAGCGTGATGCAGGCCCTGGTCCTGGTGGTGTTAGAGAGCGTGATGCAGGCCCTGGTCCTGGTGGTGTAGAGAGCGTGATGCAGGCCCTGGTCCTGGTGGTGTAGAGCGTGATGCAGGCCCTGGTCCTGGTGGTGTAGAGAGCGTGATGCAGGCCCTGGTCCTGGTGGTGTAGAGAGCGTGATGCAGGCCCTGGTCCTGGTGGTGTAGAGAGCGTGATGCAGGCCCTGGTCCTGGTGGTGTAGAGAGCGTGATGCAGGCCCTGGTCCTGGTGGTGTAGAGAGCGTGATGCAGGCCCTGGTCCTGGTGGTGTAGAGCGTGATGCAGGCCCTGGTCCTGGTGGTGTAGAGAGCGTGATGCAGGCCCTGGTCCTGGTGGTGTTAGAGAGCGTGATGCAGGCCCTGGTCCTGGTGGTGTAGAGCGTGATGCAGGCCCTGGTCCTGGTGGTGTAGAGAGCGTGATGCAGGCCCTGGTCCTGGTGGTGTAGAGAGCGTGATGCAGGCCCTGGTCCTGGTGGTGTAGAGAGCGTGATGCAGGCCCTGGTCCTGGTGGTGTAGAGCGTGATGCAGGCCCTGGTCCTGGTGGTGTAGAGCGTGATGCAGGCCCTGGTCCTGGTGGTGTAGAGAGCGTGATGCAGGCCCTGGTCCTGGTGGTGTAGAGAGCGTGATGCAGGCCCTGGTCCTGGTGGTGTAGAGAGCGTGATGCAGGCCCTGGTCCTGGTGGTGTAGAGCGTGATGCAGGCCCTGGTCCTGGTGGTGTAGAGAGCGTGATGCAGGCCCTGGTCCTGGTGGTGTTAGAGAGCGTGATGCAGGCCCTGGTCCTGGTGGTGTAGAGAGCGTGATGCAGGCCCTGGTCCTGGTGGTGTAGAGAGCGTGATGCAGGCCCTGGTCCTGGTGTGTGTTGCAGCTGTTTGGCTGTGGCGCCGCGGCCCAGACGGCCCTCAGCAGGAACACCCTGGGCGAGCCGCTCACCGTGCACATCGGCTTCTCCCTGGGCCTCACCATGGCCTGCTACGTGGCGGGGGGAGTCTCAGGTAAATATGTACACCCATAAACACATGGAAAGTATTCTATATAGAGAGAGTGTCCATGAGTTATTATTGTATCAACGTGAACTTGTGTTTCTGGCTGAGCTATCTGCCGTCCAGGGATCTCGTGTTAGGAGAGCGCTGAGCTCCAGCTCAGAGTCACTGAATGACAGAAGGCCATCGATTACAATCTGTTGTGCTGCACGGACATAGCATCAGCTCCATGGAGGTCAAGCCCCCCTCAGGCGCTCCATGTACCGCAAACACTATCGATCGCTGGGCTACTACCATATCCCTGCTGCTGGAAACACTCTCCTCAGAAAGAGCAAACAAGGTTCTCATTTCATCAGCAATGTCAGAGTAATGCAGTCAGAACTACAAACGCACATAGCCCCCCCCCCCCCCCCCCCCCCCCCCCCGAACACATGGGTATCCAATGGCGTTCTGCGGCAATTTGACAATGACTTTATAATGCAGACCCACTTGTCTCTGTTGCTGCTGTGTCAAGTAAGGGGGGGGGGGGGGGGCATCTCTAACAGACCTGCCCCTCCAGGGATCTGCTCCCCTTCTGGTCCCCCTCTGCTCCTCGTAAAAAAGACATCCAACTATGTGACGGCAGGCTGATGGTGGAGGTCTCTCCCCCCCCCCCCCGTCTGCTTCGTTGTGTCCCCAGGGGGTCATGTGAACCCGGCCGTCTCGCTGGCCATGGTGGTCCTCGGCAAACTGAAGATCTGGAAGTTCCCCATTTACGTCTTTGCACAATTCCTGGGTGCCTTTGCCGGGGCGGCAGCCGTGTTCGGCTTATACTACGGTGATGTTTGAGTCCTGAAATGCACGCACACACATATTAAATAGTTGTTTTCACAGCCTCATCCGACCGTTTGCGATGGTAAAAACCAACCATCTCAAATGCGACTCAGATGTGATTCATAAATGCTGAACAAACAGTAGAGGATAAAATATTCGTAGAGTTCATCTGTCCATCCTGACCTCCCTAGAAGTCACCAGTCTGTTTAACTACCAGCCCCTCCAATATGCACACAAGGATCTGCTCCCCTTCTGATGACCTGCTGACCTGTTCCTCTGTCCTGTCGTGATGTTTCCAGACGCCTTCATGGACTTCACAAGTGGGATCCTGTCAGTGACGGGCATCAACGCCACAGGTCACATCTTCGCCTCCTACCCTGGACGACACCTGTCAATCCTGGGCGGCTTCCTCGATCAGGTGAGCCCAGACGGCCGTAGACAACCTGTTCTAATCCAGTCTAACTCTGTTCTGTCTATCTCTGTTCAGTCTAGCTCTGTTTAGTCTAACTCTGTCCAGTCTTACTCTGTTCAGTCTTACTCTGTTTAGTCTAGCTCTGTTCAGTCTAGCTCTGTTTAGTCTAACTCTGTTCAGTCTAACTCTGTTCAGTCTAATTCTGTTCAGTCTAGCTCTGTTCAGTCTTACTCTGTTCAGTCTAGCTCTGTTCAGTTTTACTCTGTTCAGTCTAACTCTGTTCAGTCTAACTCTGTTCAGTCTAATTCTGTTCAGTTTAGCTCTGTTTAGTCTAACACTATTTAGTTTATTCTGTTCAGTTTAACTCTGTTCAGTCTAACTCTGTTCAGTATAACTCTGTTCAGTCTTACTCTGTTCAGTCTAGCTCTGTTCAGTTTTACTCTGTTCAGTCTAACTCTGTTCAGTCTAACTCTGTTCAGTCCTACTCTGTTCAGTCTAACTCTGTTCAGTCTTACTCTGTTCAGCCTAACTCTCTTCAGTCTTACTCTGTTCAGTCTAGCTCTGTTCAGTCTTACTCTGTTCAGTCTAACTCTGTTCAGTCTTACTCTGTTCAGTCTAGCTCTGTTCAGTTTTACTCTGTTCAGTCTAACTCTGTTTAGTCTAACTCTGTTTTGTCTAGCTCAGTTAAGTCTAACTCTGTTCAGTCTAACTCATTAAGTCTGACTCTGTTTAGTCTTACTCTGTTTAGTCTTACTCTGTTTAGTCTAACTCTGTTTAGTCTAACTCTGTTTAGACTAGCTCTGTTTAGTTTTGCTCTGATAAGTCCAACTCTGTTCAGTCTTACTCTGTTCGGTCTAGCTCTGTTCAGCCTAACTCTGTTCATTCTATCTCTGTTCAGTCTTACTCTGTTCACTCTAGCTCTGTTCAGTCTAGCTCTGTTCAGTCTAACTCTGTTCAGTCTAATTCTGTTCAGTCTACCTCTGTTCAGTCTAACTCTGTTTAGTTTAACTCTGTTTTGTCTAGCTCAGTTAAGCCTAACTCTGTTCAGTCTAACTCATTTAGTCTGACTCTGTTTAGTCTTACTCTGTTTAGTCTAACTCTGTTTAGTCTAACTCTGTTTAGCCTAACTGTGAGTGTTTAGAAAACGTGTCTAATGCAAATTGATTGTTCTACTTTGTTTGAGAGCACCTCTTACTGTGCTTTGCTGTCAAATGACCCAATTTCCTCTGGATCATTGCCGGGTCAAATCTATATGCATGGCAGAAAGCACTGTTTTCAGTTTAGGTAGAGTAATCATCCAGAAATAATATGTATAGTGGAAACTATGTGTTGTTAATTACAATGAATCAATTCCTTATACAAAGCTACTAAAACAAGCCCCAATCTGTTGGTCCATGTATCAGTTGTTACCACTATCACTCTGCCTAAGTGAAAGCGTCAATTTAAATGTGAAATATATGTAGAAATAACGTCTCTGGGATGTAAATTAAGTCACATTTCTGGAAGTTGAACGCGGTCACCAGTCCGTACCCTAACCCTAACCCTAACCCTGACCTCTCCAGGTCATTGGGACTGGGATGCTTGTGGTGTGCATCCTGGCCATCGTCGACGGGGGGAACATCGGAGCCCCCAAGGGCGTGGAGCCGCTGGCCATAGGCCTCATCGTCATGGCCATCTCCGTGTCCATGGGACTCAACTGTGGCTACCCCGTGAACCCGGCCCGTGACCTGGGCCCGCGCCTCTTCACAGCCGTGGCCGGCTGGGGCATGGAGGTCTTCAGGTAGGCCTCCTGTCCTCACCAGAACTGGGTCAGAGGGATCCTCCGCACAAGACCGTTTTATCACAGACCAAAGTACTCGGTCTGCAACATATATATATCATAATATCATATATCATATATCATAATCATTTAGAATTGAGCCCCGTTATCAGTGTAAATAATTTAACCTGTCCTTATTTGGACGTGTTTATTTAAGATGGTTATTTATTATTTATTTAGGATGGTTTCAACTGCGTTAACCCCAGATTTTCCTGTTCTATAAAACAACCTTCTTTCTAAAAGCTCAACGCTGACAGTGAAACCTTGTTCTACCGTCACTGTCATTACTTCACAACGGATCCTATTAGCACGATTGATCTTTCCGGAACCCTCCCACAAAGGACCCTTGACTCTGCAGCAGCTAGCAGATCCTGGGTGTTGCATAAGGTTACGCAGCAGCACTCCATGCCTGGGGAGAGACCCAGAGTCAGCGGCCTGCAGGCCAGGGGTCTTCACCAACCTGCCAGCCCCTCCATCACTTTGGGTTTATTCCTACATGATGCTTTCTGCATTCAGTCGCTTTTATCTGGTGTGAGTTCCAGCAGGGAGACATTAGGGTTTTTAACCTACCCTTTTCCACCCAAGAAATCAATGTACAGGGAATTAAATTACAGATGAGTTCTAGGAGCAGGTAGGGGGTGAGGCCGCCTGCTCACTAACTCCTACAGAGGAAGTCTCTGGAGTCCAGGATTCAGACACGCTAACCTCCCTTTCCCTGTCCTCAGCACCGGCGACTACTGGTGGTGGATCCCAGTGGCCGGGCCCCTGGTGGGGGGCCTGGTTGGTGCGGCCCTCTACTACCTGCTCATCGAGCTCCACCACCCCCAACAGCCCCCCACCTCGAGCCCCGAGGAGCCGGAGAAGACCGCGGAAGAGGAGGAGGAGGAGGAGGAAGATGAGGAAGACGACAGTCTCAAGGACAAATATGAGATGATCGCCATGAGCTAAGAAGTGTTGCTATCATATAACATCATACCATGATAACATAAAATTATAACATACCATTAACCATAACCGAGAGGATCACCATGAGTTTGACAATAACATCACATAATAACATAATGGTCATGTAATATAATAACATGATATAATAATATAATAACATGAACAAGAACATGACCATGAGCAAAATTTTGTAGCATTAACATAGGAACATCAATTTACATCCTAACGTATTAACATACCATGACAAAGTAGCATGATAACATTATAATGTTACTAAGATGATCACCATGAGCTAAACGATTTTGCAATAACATAATAACATAATAATAATAACATCATAATAACATCATAACATGCCATTATAACGTAGCATAATAACATACCATTGTGACATAACATAATAACATACCATTATAACATTACAATCTAGATGATCCCCATGACCTTAATGGTTTAGGTATAACATAACATTGGAACATTCACTTATAACATAACATATAAACATAACATTATAACACCACAACATACAATTATAACATAACATGATAACATAGCATTATAACATAACACAACATAACTGAGATGATCACCATGAGCTAAATGGTGTTGCTATAACATAACATCATAACCTACCATTATCACATAACATAATAACATACCATTATAACATCATGCCCTAGTTGATGACCATGAGCTGAACAGCATTGCTATAAAATAACACCATAATATACCATTAAAACATAAAATAATAACATGACATAACTGAGATGATCACCATGAGCTAGACAGTGTGTCTATAACATAACCCCATAACATCATAACATACAATAATAACATTATATAATAACATAACCTCATAACATCAAACCCAAGCTGATCCGATGAACTGAACATTGTGGCTATAGCCATAACAGTATTTGAACATAAAATGATAACATTATAACATACCATTATAACATAACTGGGCCTATATTGCTAACATAACTATGGTCACACACTGCTTTCTTAACATGCTCTCCAGTTCTAAATCTGTTTGAGTTTATTTTCAGTTACTGACGATTGCACAAACTTTCAACAAGACATTGTGCATAAAATACATTTTCAAGACAAAAGTCTGCAACAAAAATGTTGGCTCTATTCATATTCCTTTTGTTTTTCAATCTCAGAAAAGTCCTGAATGTCTATTATTTAAGAAGATATTTATGTTGTAAATACTGTCTTGTAAATAAGAGTGATATGTGGAATAGCCTGTACTAGAATGCACTAGATTTGAGAGCAGTCGTTTTCTGAAACATGAATGTGGTTCCTATGTTATGCTGATCTTGTTAATATGTGATATTTAGGACTGTAGTGCTCTATTTACTTGCATGCCCTTTTCTCTGTTGTGGTTAATCATTTAAAAAATAATTGGCAAAAAGAATTCCCTGACAAGTTCTATCTTAAAGAGTCTTGCCTTAATAAGAAAGGGGTTTGAAATTAATTTATTCTTTTAAATATGTCATATGTCAAATCATGGGCCCCTTGACCTTAACCTTACTAATAAAAACAGTTTGGTATAACATTGCCATCAGTGACAGACTGCATCTTCTTATGTTGATGTTCATCTTAGTTTGGCTTCATGTATGAAGGCCTCAAGGAAAATAAAACGTATAAAAGTACCCTGCAAGGCAATGCAACTTTATTTATATTTAAATAACACTTTTCATATACAGAGCAGACTCAAAATGCTATAGATATAGTTAACTTATTCATTTATTTGAAGAATAGTTAGAGTATAGTCCTACAAACTACAATTTTTCTTTCTTCTAAAGTGCATACCCTCTTTGGTCATGAATTAGACAAGGGGTTGTATGCTTTATCTTGGAGACACTTGAGGACGGTGACATCATTATAAGCAGAGACAAGGCCGGTCTGTGTTCATCTGACGTCATCCACTGGACCACTCAGAGGAGCTTCATTGGGTTTCTCTCCACTGGTGCATTGTTTTGGACACGGAGCAAAAGGAGAGTGCTGTGAGAAGTGGTTACATGGTGGCCAACACGTGGTCCCCCGGTCACTGCTGACTCCAACAAACTGTACAACATACTGTGCCACTGTAGCTTGTTACATTGCACACGTCACAAATGGCCCAACCAGTGATTTGACAGAATCAATGTGCTGGCACGTTCCACTGCGTTAACGTGTTTCCACCGTGACGGTAGGCCTACAATCTACTACCAATGTCACACCATCAACTGACGGCCTTTTGTCAATTCATTTCCTCTTCTACCAACGACAATATTTTAATGTACAAATAAAGATGCAATTTTGAATGCAAATTCATGCATGAGAACAAGTAATTATTTCAGTCTTAACAAATGCGTTTTGTTGAGGGGTGTAATGAACTCAGGGTTCAGGTCTCCATGCTGCTTGTGTCGCTCTCTGCCGGTCATAAGTCGCTACTGCACCACCAATTCAGGAGGAAGGAAACGAGGACATATACGAGGATACGAAAGGACGTTTCATGTTCATCCAGTCGACGTGGTAACACATCTCAGAAGGAAATAATTAAAAAGCCCAAGGCCCATTTCATAGGGAGTCAAAGTAATGAGCTGCGGCCATTGCCTCCTTTGTTGACTCATGCGCACACCAGTGTAAAACATCCAAGTAAGGGAATTTATGGACAAGAATTATATAACATTAACAGGAAAATGAGGCAGAATTATCCAAGGACCAAATGAGATCAGTCAGGAGAGACATTAAACAGGGGGCTAGTTTATTTTGATCGAGTCTTTTAATTAATGCATTTCAAGTACTCCAAAAAATTACATCTCTTTGCACAATACAATTAGATTTTTTTCTTTTTTTCTTTTTAGTAAAAATGTTCAAAGTGAACAAAAAATTCTGATACTGTATAAAACACAGTGAACATTAAAATCAGACAGTAGTTTTAACTTTTTACTCTTGTGTTCTTTCGGCCTACATCACCTACAACATTTCAACTCAATTTGGACATTTCAGTGCACGTTTATTCAAAACTAGAATCAAGACTAGAAAATAAAAATGGAAAGTCAAATTTACAGGCATTTTTTTCTCCTCCCCACACCCTTGCCACAGAATAAGACAAAATTAAAAATGCAACAATAAATCCATTACACTGAATGTTTTTTTTCTTTGTTTTTTCCATTGACGATGGGTGGAGGAAAGGTATTATAATCAAATCTTATTTGAACTAGCACACATAGTAACATGAATAACTTATAAGAGAGGTTTATCACACATGAACATCTTACTCCAGAATTAGATTACAAAAAAAAAAAACACGTATCAAAATGTAATTGTCATCCTCAAATGAAATGCAAATTCTCTAGGTTCTGTACAAGTTTATATTTATATAGCCCAGGCTCACTGTAGGGTCGGAGCCTCAAAGATGGAATCAAAAAGATGTCTCCGCTCTGCACAGACCACGTCGATGAGGACAGCCTTCAACCTTTAAAACCCCCTTCCTCACTGATGTCACATGAACGGCCAACAGGGACAAGCTCAGTAGTCACAATGCTCTTATTTGATCACTGCAACACGATGGGTGTGATAGACAGAAGCACAGATACAACATGAAATCATAGAATAAGTCTTTTAGACCCAAATAAACACAACGAGGACATAAGATACTTATAGTCCCCTGAGGCATGTGCCTGGCTGCCTGTCAGCCAATAGAACGCTCTGTACAACGGCAGTTAGTGTGTGGAACTTTCCTATTGGTGCAATAAGACTTAACAGAGAGCCATTCCAAACCGTGCGCTATATCTATTTTATAAAGTTTTAATTTAGCATTAACTCTCATTATTATAACTCTCATGCCGACACATTGAGAGAAAAACAAACGAATAGCGTGACAAACTGACTGGAGGTCCAACTGTTGAAAAGGGGCTTCCTTCAGCAGTCCTAGAGTCCTCAATGGGACTTACACTGTTGAGCTTGTGGGAGGGATAAAAGGATCGGTTTGCAGTTGGTCCAACCCAGACTTTAAAACCATGATACAGGCAGACACAGTATATTCACTGCATGTTTAAAATTAGTGTTTTCCTTTTTAGGTTAGTTGTTTTGATTTGCTATCCTCCAAATATTGATCTTGTTCAGACATTTGCACCGAAGTAACTAACCACAAGAGTAGCACCAAAAACATTGTGTTTCTCATCTTCAGGGTCAGTCAGGTTTAACATTTCGACTGGACTTTTGAAACAGCTGGCGTACAGGGAAAAAAGCTAAAAATGAAATAGTACCACTTTTCAAAAACTGAAAAGAGTAGAGGACAGGACTTGGAGTGGCTGCAGCGTTCTGCAGAGAGCCTCCCGGGGGTCTGAAGGCGTGCAAGTATGGAGGTCGAGGCCGCACATGCCATCATATGACAGTAAACAATTCAACAAGGACCGGGTAAAACAAAAAAGAAAAGAAATTACACACAACGATTAAGTGTTTGTGGATGAAGAAGATGGGCACCCACAGATGCCTTGGTTGGCTAAGAGGTAAGTTTACTTGGTTTTCAAAATAAGAAAATGCCACTTGGATCCGCTTCATCACTCACTTCAAAACACGCCAGGGTTATTTTCTGTGTAGCGTGACAGACAATGTAATAACATTCCTCCTCACATTGTTCCATGTTATTTAATTATATCAGCTAAGGAAGCAAAAAGTGATTACTTGAGACAAATATTACAGACCTTTGTCAATCATTTATCACATTTAAGAGATGTGTCTGCATGCCCACATTGAATAAATTCCTTTAAAAAAAATAATATATATATTGATCTCAAGACTTAATCAGAAGAATGAATTCATCTCACATATGTTTGTACATCCCAACTAGAGTCCCTTTAATGCGTTGTGTTTTCGCCCTTCTATCGTAGCTCTGGGACCAATACACTAGTTCAGATGGGAGCTGAACCCCAGCCTGCCTTGTGACAGGAGACACACTGAGCGCTGCTCGCCACCAGCCAGCTCAAAGAGTTTGATCATCATCACAGGAGCCAACACACCTGTGAGGGCCAGGGTTGAGGGATTGAGCAATCTGAGCCCTGAGCTACCCATCCCATCGTCACGTTTGTGACCACGGCGATGGTTGAGCACATCTGTAGAGATGTCTTCCCATTGAGGAACACAACGTTTTTTTTTTCCCCGCTCCAAGCTTTTGCTTCATATTTGACCAGGTAAGACGATTCATCCCTCCTTCGGTTAGTGGTTATTCATTCCTCGATATCAACAGCGAAAAGAAAAATCCTTATAGACCATACAAGGCGTTCCATGAACCTAGTGTCACTCCTTTTCCCACAACGCTTTACACAAACTAGCTCTAGGAAACAAGATGTTAGCAAAAAGAAATGGATGAAAGCAAAACACACAGAAAAGTTTTTCACATGTGATGGTCCCTAAAGTTAAATAAAAAGCTAGGATATAGTGTCTTTCATCATGTTCCAAAAGTAGGAACAGACAATTGCAATAGGTCCATGCGTCTGGACGTGTGTGTGTGTCTGTGTGTATGTGTCTGTGTGTGTGTCTGTGTGAACTCGTTCCGATACGTCCACCTTCATGTGGGCTAAAGAGTCCTGAGAGCACTAACTGAAGTATTTAAAAGAAATCAACAATAAAGAAAACCTTTTAAAAAGTAAATCATTACATTTATAGTAGAAGAAATAGTTTGTCTTCAGGTATGATACATGTCATCTGTACAGTCACATGCGGAGGCCCGGTCTGCAGCAAAGACCGGAGCCGGTGATTCTTTGCCGTTTTGAAACGTGTTTAAAAAATCATCACAAAATAAAAGTGCTGTGGATTCCCCCCCATGGAGTGTTTCCTGGCAAGAGAGTGGAGACCAGTGGCACGGCCTGCCTGCCTTCAAGAAGACGATAAGAGGACCACACACACACACACACACACACACACACACACACACACACACACACACACACACACACACACACACACACACACACACACACACACACACACACACACACACACACACACAGGTTTCCTTAACTCCTTGGCACTCCTTTTGAAACGAATGAGAAAGAAAAGGTGTTGGAAAACAAAGACACCAGGTCACACTGCGCAAAATGGCTGACAGTGGAGTCCCCTCCACAAAGAGCGAGCCGCCGCCATGGACTGCAAAGTTAAAGTGGTTCCAGTTGGTTTGCTTCTCCCTTCTCCCTGGAGGTTCGGGGGCCCCTGGAGGCCCGACGTCTCCCCGAGGCCCCCTGGCTCTGAGTGGATGGAGGATGTTAACGGTGGCGACGCGTTCGGCTTTTCTTTGGATGGAGGAGTGTCGTATTTTCCCACTGTAGGCACGAGGAGGAGCCAAGGCATTGAGGGGAAGTGGGGAGGTCTTGAGGATCGGGGGGGGGGGGGGGGGGGGAGGAGGAGCTTAGTGTGGTGGGCAGGTGGAGGTGGCCCCGCGGGGGGAGGGAGGGGGTGGGGGCCCTCAGCGTCTCATCTGGCCCATCTGATAGTTCTCGCGGGTCTGGCGGTGGTGCCTCTGGGGCTGGGCCTGCCGGGGGGCCTGCTGCCTGCTGGCCGGGCGCTGGCCGGCCCCGTGGGCCCCGTGGGCCCCGTGGGCCCCGTGGGCCGGGTGCTGGGAGTGGGGGTGCTGGGACTGGTGCTGGACCTGGGAGGCCGCCTGCTGCTGGGCTCGTCGCCTCTTCAGGGTACCTGGAGGGGCGGAGACGCTCGTCACCTTAAGGTTCGTGCCTCGGGGTCGCATGCATACGGGCGCCGTCACAAGGTTAATGAACACCATCAATCACCACTAGGGTCGACCCCGGCACCGCGTGCATCGTGGTTTGAATAACAAGCCCAGCGCTGAGGGGCCTTCGAGAACACCCTGGAGCCGTACTCACCTGGGAGGGGCTTGGGCGGCGGGAGCTTGGGGTTGCTGCTGGGCGTGTGCACGCTGCAGATCTTGATGAAGCCGGCCATCAGCATGATGAGGGCGATGCCCATCAGCAGCACCGCCCACCAGTGGGCCTGGAGGAGACACACAGCCCTGATCAATGCCCTGGTCACATGTATACCCCCCCCATATGTCACCACAGAGAGCGAGGCCGGGCGGGTACGCACCACGATCCACTCGGCGATGTTCTCGTAGAGCTCTGGGTTGAAGATGGCCTTCTTGAGCCGGGCCAGCGGGCCGTCGGCGTCCACCAGACGGCACTTCATGAACACGTCGCAGTAGCCCTTGAAGTCGTTGCAGGGCGAGCCGGCCGGCAGCGTGGTCACCTTCTTGTTGAAGAAGCGCGCCAGTCGTTCCGAGCCCGTGCTGCTGCACGTGTTGGGGTTCACTGTGGAGGGAACCAGGGAGGAGACATCTCAGGGTCTAGAGTAGCCCAGGGTCTAGAGTAGCCCAGGGTCTAGAGTAGCCCAGGGTCTAGGGTAGCCCAGGGTCTAGGGTAGCCCAGGGTCTAGAGTAGCCCAGGGTCTAGATTAGCCCAGGGTCTAGGGTAGCCCAGAGTCTAGAGTAGCCCAGGGTCTAGGGTATCACAGGGTCTAGGGTATCACAGGGTCTAGAGTAGCCCAGGGTCTAGGGTATCACAGGGTCTAGAGTAGCCCAGGGTCTAGATTAGCCCAGGGTCTAGGGTATCACAGGGTCTAGGGTATCACAGGGTCTAGGGTATCACAGATACTTTATACAGAGTGCCCCTGCACTTTGTCGAAACTCGGGGTCATGCCATGCGTGAAACGCTTATTTTTGTCTAGAATATAAATATTGACTGCATTGCTTAGACTGATCTTCTCGGGCCCACTTGGTCTAAAACCATCTGCTGAACTACGGCATGCGATACGGGAGGTGCATGATGGAGAGGGATGGAGGGGCTCTTACTCTTTTCCATGCAGCACACGTGGCAGAGCTCTGTCTCGTCCTTGCCGTCCTGGCTGGCGCAGGTGCAGACCTCCAGACCGTACTTCTCACAGATGGAGCCCGAGCAGCCCTGCAGCAGGGGGAGAGGGAGGCATGGGGGAGAGAAAAGATCAATGGATGGCTACAGCAGAGTTATTCTAAGCATGCCGCACACTGTGGGAGGACGCAGTCGCGGAACAGGGACTTGTTTCCAACGGGGTTATGTGGAGTGCACCGGGCTCAGAAGGAGCCCAGCCCCAGACAAGGAAGGAAGATAGCTGGTGGTACCGCATGATGCCTGAGGTGTGGGACAGTGTCCAATATCCAGTTTTACAGAGGCCTATGTACAGAGACCTCCGCAGTCCGTATCCACAGCATCATCAAAACACAATACACTTCCACGTCAGCCAGGCGGAGAATAACAAGACTCTATTCCCCCCAATATTAAGTTAAAGATCCCATATCAAGCTTTTTTGGGGTTAATAATTGCATTTGGGGGTACTACAAGAATAGGGTTACATGCCTGTATGTAAGAAATACCCCTTATTATTGTCACACTGTTCATTTCTGCAAAACCAATTTCAGCATCTTGCAAAAACGTTCTGTTTTGCAAAATGTCGCCTTTTCTTTCTCATTCGTTTCAAAAGGAGTGCCAAGGCCCCCCTCCCAAGAAGCCCAGTCTGCTGTGATTGGTCAGCACACCCACTCTGTTTGATTGGTCAATGCTTTGTGCCTGTGTCGTCAAATTCACAGCCCCGAGAAGTTTTAAACTTTCCAGGCAGCCGGGAGGCGCGACTTCTGCACTTCAGCACCGCCCACTGCAGAGTCTGACGTCACACTGTTACAGAAGTAAAGTTTGAGCGCAAGCGACCTGTTTCACACACTTATTGAGGGCCATTTTTGGTAGGGCGAATACTCCCCCTGGCTCGGACTTAGATTTTTCTAGCTTAGCAGACTTAAAACATGTAAACATACGTCATTATAACAGTCCAAAGCAAAGGGAAAGGTCTAAAAAGCATGATATCGCCCCTTTAACGTTTCTCATGAGCACAGAGATACTAAATACCACAAAACAGTGAGGATGAGAGACCCTTACATCGTCCCGCATGCCTCTGGTCACCAGACAGCGGGGCGTCCTGTCTGGAGCCCAGCTCTGCCTCTACTCACCCCGTTGAGGCAGACTTGCGTCTCTCCGTGGCAGGCGGTGAAATTGGCCTTGGGCTCCGAGGTGGGGCACATGGCAGTGACTCCATTGCACATTCCCTGGTGCGCACACTCCGACTCGTCCCTGCACTTCTCGTTGCGGCCCTTGTAGGAGCAGTCGGGGGTGCAGCAGGGGCCCTGGCTGGGGCTGGAGGGGGGCAGGACAGGAGCCATTAACAAGACTAGAAGAACCACAGTAGACAAGACGCTTCCCCGAAAACAGGCCGAACCGAGGGGAAGTGACAACATAAACAGAAAGCTGAATTATACACGCTTTATATTAAATTCATATTGATTTCTCTCTGCTCATGAGACCAGATGGAGATGCTATTTTATCAGGGATTTAAAAATTAATGCATTCAATACTCGTATGAACACTGAGCTCCTCATCAGCGATGAACTGATAAACTGGCTACTGGGTGAACGTTTCACTGCAGATCCAGACCCGTCGCGAGCCAGAATTAAGAGGTGCCGTTTGGTTACAAACGGATAAACCCGACTAATCTATTAGATTAAAATGGGCGGGGGGGTTTCGCTAAAGCCCAGGAGGTTTCCCTTCTGCCCAAGCTGACCTGCAGACTTTGTTGGGCTTCAGCTTGCACTTCTTGTTGTCGGGCTGGTTGGCGTCGTAGCAGCACTGGTCCCTGCACTGGTCGCTGTAGCCGCAGTCGCACTCCTCCCCCGGCTCCACCAGCCCGTTACCACAGATGGGCTGGCCCGACTCTGAACCCGCAGAACAGAACCACACGTCAGCGATACAGGGCTCACGGAGGGAGATCCACGACTTCATACAGGACCGTGTTTTAACACGTGGTGCACAGAACGTGTTGACACCCATCAGGGATTAAATCTGAGGTTTCACAGCAACACCGTTTTGAACCGAGACACGATGCCACAGGACACACGTACCGACGAAGCAGTTGCCCCTCTTCTTCTCCAACACCTGACTGATGTTACGCACGCTGCAGCTGGAGAACTTGTTGTTGTTGAGCTTGTCTCCGGAGGTGGCGCGGGCGTACATGATGTAGTTCCCCTTCTCCTTCTTGTCCTGGCTCTTGGACTCCCCTGGCGTGCACTCTGTTCCAGAGTCATGCTGAGAGGGGATTCACGCATCAATACCGACTAACAAGAAATAAATACATGGATTTTAAAAGCAGCAAAGGGTTTTCCAACTAACCGGGGAGCCGAAGTTGTGACCCACTTCATGTGCGAATGTGATGTGGGAAACTTTGGGGGGTACGTGGGAGGCGTAGTTCTGCACGGTGATGATGCCCGTGTTCAAAGACTTCTTTTTACCATCCGAGTACAGCTTGCTCTTCTCACAGATTCCTCCCGAGCTCCCTGTGAAGACGGAACAGAAACCAGAGATGTTACGTCTCAGGATTACCCGTTTGAGATCAAAACAGACACCATGTTGCTCCCCAACCACCGCTGTCGCTACAGGAAAGCCCCTCTGTGTATTCACTCAGAGTTTCAAAGACACAGCTTGTTGTTATATGGATTATAATCATTCAACAATCTTTATACCAACGCCATCCATCGATATGCACATTGACAGAGGAACACAGTGAACACACTGAATGCGTTTGCCTTGTGAGTCCATCCTGGACTTGTGTGTGAACATTCGGTTTCTCCCGTTGAAAGCCTTCTCAGAAATCCGAAAATAATTGGGCAACACAGCCCTTGGGGAGGAGATTGAGTTCATGGCGAGGAAGAAGAGCTGCAGTGTGCCAATAAAAAAAAAGAGGAAGGTGGCGCCCAAGGAAGAAGCCTTCTATGGAGCACTCAGAACGATCTTTATGGGAAATACAGTGAATAATGAAGTTGGAAGGATAAGTGCTGCCAGGATCTGTCCCATCGATGAGCTGGACGCTTAAAATGCGTCAAATTCAGTATTATGAAATGCAGCATGTTTTTATATTCACATTTTCTTTTTGTAAAAAGCAATATGTTCAGGTAAATTTGTAATAAATGTGGTACTTCCGTATCACAAGGTAATTGTCATTTAAGCTCCGTCATGAACGTCACTATACAGATCAGAATAAAAACTCACTGCGGCTGCAGCTGTCTGCAACCAGAGAGGCAGAGCGTGAAGGTTTCCCCCGAGAGAAAGCTTTAGAAGTATTGGAAAACATAAAACAAGCAGACTTAAAGCAGCCGTCCCTCCGCTGTGCATAATATCTATGGCTTCACACAACCAACGGCCTGTACCAACGCTGGGAATAAAGCATACAGGTGCTGTTCTGGAAGGGCTACCTAAACCCTGGAGGTCACACCGAGCGCCTTATTAAAACACCGCGCCAACTTTACTCTTGCCCAACTATGGTACAGTACCTGTGATGACCCATTGTTGTCCTAAGGTACAGTACCTGTGATGACCCATTGTTGTCCTATGGCGCAGTACATGTGATGACCCATTGTTGTCCTATGTTACAGCCTTTGATGACCCATTGTGGTCCTAAGGTACAGTAGCTGTGATGACCCATTGTGGTCCAAAGGTACAGTAGCTGGGATGATCCATTGTGGTCCTATGGTACCTTACCTGTGACGACCCTGCCAATTCATTCTCAACCATGGCCGATATAAGCACCACTACGAGTCTTTACTTGTGGAAGTACCAGAGACGTTTGAAAACCCGACGCAGTCGATTAGGGTTCATAATATCATCCGGAGGCGCACACAGCTTTTGGCCGTGATATTATATAATATAGATATCTATATATTATATAGATAGAGCTCTGGGAGTCCTCATACGGAAACACTCACTTTCTCCTCCATGTTGCGGTTCACTCTGGACTTGCGTGAACCAGATTGTTCGCGCAAGTAAAATTCGGACCATTTGTCAATTCGCACAGCAGGTTTTCTGGCGAAGAATTTGCCTCTAAATGCGTCTCTACATTAACTTTGTATGGATTCACGCTGCCCCTTCTTTTTTGGTGTGGACGCACCATTAGCCTGCTACCTCAGGTTGTGAATGAACAAGTGTTGATGAGAGCATTCTCAGGCTGGGTCTGGGCTGATTCATGTTGATTGGACATTTGTGTTCGTTGGGCTGGTTGGGGTGTATACCCCATGTGATTATTTATTCCTGCCATTATGTTAATCATATATAAAACAATTGAATAATTGTGTTCAATATAATTTAAGGTTAATGGAACATTTGTAGTACATGTTTAATGATGAATGATCGTTGTTTTTCTTCTTTCTTAAACAAATACAATCCATGAAATAAACTACAGATTAAATATTAAGCGTTAGTGAAAGCCCCATAAAGGTTACCAGAATTCAGCACTGAAGGCTTCTCTCAGAGGAGAAGACTTTCACTTTACCATCAACCAAATTCACCAGCATGACGAGAGCCTCACTCTGATTGGCTGGAGTTTTTGAACAACTTAAGGCTACGGCCATATTATAAAATAAATGAGTGGCGAGCCGCGGCCAGACAGATGTTCATTACAAACTGCAAAGGTGACACAAGGATATTCACACGAGGCACAAAAAATAATACCATTCAAAGCAAACACTGGCCTCTATTTCTCCCAACTCTACATCACTGAACAGGGTAAGAAGGCCACCAACTTTGTCTTAGTCTTGAACCCTTCCTTAAATCTACTGTGGCTTCTCTCTGTACCTGCGGGGGCCCCGACCCAGGCCAAGCCCAGGACGCCGTCGTCAAAGTCCCGGTCGGTGAAGACGTAGGCCAGGCAGTAGTCGTCGTGGTTCTGCTCAGAGTTCAGCTCCAGGAACTTCTCCACACCGATGTTGGCGAAGCGGAAGGGGTTCAGCCGGTCGCGCTCGTCGCTGGTGGTGTTGATCTGCAGATCAGAGGCGGTGAGACAGAGGCTTCAGGGACCAGTCCATTTAACAAGGATCCATTCAGAAAGACCACAGTTCAAATGGTTTACAGCTCACACTCACCCGGATCCTCTTCACCATGAAGCTGATGTTGCGAATGCCCATGAAGTCCGTGCCCTGGTAGATGGCATCGATGGCCTTCACATGGCTGGAGATCTGAGGAGGAAACCTTGGCTTAGGGCAGGGATTCAGGTGTCATATTGTACTACTAATAAGGGCTGTTGGAATGTATTCCGGGATTGGAATATGAATTAAATAGTAAAAAAAAATAGAAATAGAATGTTGAAACTCTTTTGTTGGCTATAGTAAGCACACCCAATCCTTCTCACCTTGGCCTTACCACGTGTGACAACAAAATACTATCGTCACGTCACGCCTGAATAACAATAAAGTTTACAGGCATGTTAAAACTATTTAAATTAGCCACGATGCAAATATGCACAGGGGCCGTGTTACAGAAACTTCCTATCTTAAGTCCCAAGTTAACATAGGAGAAGTGTAAGATAGGATTTTTCTCAATTTGGTATTACAGAAACATATTCTATCTTAATTTAGGAATCCTATCTTATCTCAGGTTAAGATATCCTAAGTAGGCGATCTAGCATCGACATTAAGCTTTTATGTCTGTTACTAGCAACAGATGAAGCTTACGTGCGCATCCAATATTTTTTAACTATCCGTCGACGCAAGAGACGGCAACCGCTGTGATTGGTCCTCTAACAAAATCATTTCCGGAATCACTTTCCGGTTTGACTTTGCACCTTATTTACTTTGTACTTTGTTTACTTTGCACATTAAGGACCAATAAAACACCAAA
Source organism: Pollachius pollachius (assembly GCF_949987615.1). Lineage (NCBI taxonomy): Eukaryota > Metazoa > Chordata > Actinopteri > Gadiformes > Gadidae > Pollachius > Pollachius pollachius. The sequence continues at coordinate 22,342,919 of NC_136942.1, read as the reverse complement.
TAATTTTTGAAAAGTTCATTTACAACACTATTTACATGGTTTGTAGTCAACATAAAAGATCGATCATGCGGCGAATTGCATTGCGTATCCGACATCCCGACGGAGAGCTTCGAATGCTCGAGGTGACTCCGTAGTTACGGAGTCGGATTATGGATTTCAACCAACATGCCTTTCAACCAACATATTTCGTCGATCACCATTAGGCCTACGCCTACAATTTTGCTGCGCTACATAGAGCTGCATCTCGCTAATTTGTAACAGTAAATGACAGTTAAGAGAGCTGATGGGTCATCCTAAGGTTAGGACAGTTTATTTGGGATTTTGGTAATTTAGGATATTTCTGTAATACACATTCCTATCTGAGTTAAGATAAGAGCCCTGACTTTAGGATCGGCCGTTCTGTAATGACTTTTTCCGTAAATCCGATCCTAACGCTTGTTACCAAACAGATAAGATAGGATTTTCGAGTTAGGAAGTTTCTGTAATACAGCCCCAGATCCCTATAGTCACCTCTCAGATTAAAAGATGGATGGATTACTCCACCTATAGCCTGGTGAAGACAAGCTGATGCTCCGTCCCTCACCAACATATTTTATGGATTTAGAGGATTAAATTATACTGGAGTTTTACTTTTTAATCCAAGAGTTAAATAGTATAGCAAATGGCTGTTTGCGGTTGAGGGGGATTATGATAAATGGATGTGGATTATTTAATACATGCGTGTTTTGGAGACGCAAATTTCCCTGTTCACTAACTAAAATAGGCTATCACTCTTTCATGGACAGTTGGCATCTGAAACTAAACCGTTGCGAAACAACTGCACGACTTAATTTTATCGTAGGCACCATATATTCACGTACTGAGTTGAAATTAAACATTGTCTCTCAGCGTTCACTGCTATCAAGATGAATTATCAATGCATATAACCAGACCTGCAAACTCCTCAGAGTAAAAAAGGTGACAGTGGCGAAAATCATCGGTCCAAGGACTGATCGGTGTTTCGAGATATACGACTACTCGAATTCTGAGCTACCCTGGGCGGGATTTAGCGTGAATATTCATTACGGAGATTGTAGCACACGATACAATGGAAAGATTTCAAAAGGCAGACTTGGATGCAAAATGTAGCCCTTCATTATACAGAAATTTGCTGTTGGTGTATTAGCCTAGGACAACACCCTTGCCAGATTATTTATCTAAATATCCCTATGTTGTTAGAATTTACTAACTTTATGCAAGGTCTACGTTCGTGCAGTACTCGGCGTTGACTCGGTCCTAAAATTATAATATTAATGTAAATTATATCACATCAAAAAAGTGGTAGCTAACGTTAGTTGAATCAAGCAACCAAATAGCTGTTGTTTTTGCTCCAAAAAGCTTGACTTACCTCGAATTTAACATAAGATAGTTCCTTCAAATAAGGGCTGCACGGTATGGACTGAAATGTATATCATGGTATGATTTGAGGCATAGACGGTAGCGGTAATATATCACGGTATGTTAATTTTATCTTCTAAGTTCAATATTAATGCTTCTGGTAGGAAAACTGCATAAAAAAAATAAAAATCTTATCTCAAGTTACTTCCATCTCTGAAAAACACTAATGTTTAATAGTAGGGATTTAAATCTCCACTTGCTTGCGGACCTTGCAGTATAGTTATCTCAATTTGGCTGAAATGTGTGCGGGCAGGTAACGCGTACCTGGGGTCGAGTGTTTTGACTATCTCTTTAAAGCCCTTTCTATCGACATTTTGGTCGATTTAGTCGTAAGGACTGGCTTTGGAAAATGCCTGCGGAAGCAATGTCTGAAATGCAGAGACAGCTTCACGCTACCGTCTGTCTCGTACGGTGTGGAATGAGAGCTCGTGAAGGGACTACCGGCAAGCACGCAGGTACGCTTGCTGCGCGCCTGCGTGCTTGCGCAATAGCATACTGCCTGAGAAGGCAGTATGCTATCGCTGTCAAATCTGTCCCTGGGAAAAGTAACGTTGTGCCGAATTGAAAAAGGAACTATGTTTCGTTACCATATTTTCAGTAGTTGCGCGTAACTTTACTTTTTACATTAAAAAGTAGTTAGGTTACTGTATTAACGCATTACTTACTTTGTTGCGCCGCGCATTACACACACAACACTGTCTACCGGTCACGTCAAAAATCCATACCGTAGCGCAAATTCACACTGGTGTACTTTCTATACCGTACACCACTACTTCAAATTGACGTTAAGAGTTTCCATCAGACTCGCGCGGTAGCCAGGCGTCTCATCCAAAGGCGAGCTCAGTCGGCGCTGTGTGCTTCAAGATTCTGAAGCGCTGAGATTCCGATTGGCCCAGAGAAATGTAAATTATAAGAATTATCCAATAATGTTTTGCAATTCTAGCCTGCATGGCATGCATACGAAGGAGAGCCTTCTCCCCCCCCCCCCAAAAGAAAACTCTCCGGTTCTACGCAATTCACGTGAATGACCCAATAGATCAAGAAAACGGCGATTGTCGCCGAAAAGCAACAAGTTTGCAGGTGTGACAACAGATAACGATATATAGGTCTATGAATATGGTTACCACTATGGATTCAGTAAGAACACCGTGTTTAGAAACGTCAATAGGCCGTTACCTCCACACTGACCTGCAACTTGAACAGTGGCCATTGGGACTGTGACAAAGATACCCGATTGCGATTTGTTACATCGATTTATTTCACCAGTTACCTCGGTGCAAATAAATTAATGTTGCTTTATCGCAAAACGGATTATAGAGGAAGGTTGACAGCTCTGATACTGATTGACTAGGCCTGGTATTTTCTAGGAGGTACTATTTAGTCATTTAGTCTCAAAGCTACAGGTTGCAAAGTTATTGATTGTTTGGTTGTTGCTTGGTGAGATAGGGCTTCACAGAGGCCAGCAGGTTAACGGCAGACTTCAGGGTTCAACCCCCTCAACACCAGAATCTCCTGCTAGTGTGACCCTGGGCTCACCTGGGCGATGACCGCCTCCCTGGTCTTGTAGTACTTAAAGAAGAGGTGGTCGGTCTGGATGAAGAGCTGGCAGGTGTTCTTCTCCGCCTGCGCCATCCTCTTCCTCCTCAGCAGCATGGGGTCCAGAGAGACCTCCTCCTGCCAGGGAGGAAGAGTTTAACACACAGATGAATAAAACATTAGGAACTTCAGGATGAGGGCAGGTAAATAAATGATGTTGGCTATTTTTAGGTAAGTGTTCCATGATACGATGCAATCATGACTATACATGTTGATTTTTATTTAAAAAGTACACCCATCACAAAAGGCACATTGCTGTGAAATAAATAGAAACATCATTAAAAACAACAACAGCGTGTACTGTGCTTTACCGTAGCATCCTCTACAACTGAGGCCTGGAACCTCTTCATCCTGTCAAACACAGAGTGGTCCGCACAGCCCCCTTCTGGCCCATACTTGTGTGGGTAGTCTAGAGGAGAGAGCAAGAGAGGTAGAGGTTACGCTGTGCGACTGCCAGCTGAAAGGTTCTGGGTTCACACCCCAATGTCTGCAGACAACTGATAAAGGCTGGCTAGACAGGTGTCAACTCCGGTCATTTTCAGGTGCATCCATCAGGCAAACTATCACAGGACAGCCATCCTTGAGCAAGATTCTCAACCTGTACCTGCCCTTTAATGACTGCAGGGTGCGAGTGTGTTTTTTGCCAGGGACCCGGGCTAGGACAGTTAGCAACTGAGAGCTGTAAAGGTAGGGCCCTATGATTTTTCTAACAGAATCAGGGACAGTAACTTAAAATGTGGGTTATAAAAGCTGTATAGGGCCCTAAAAGAGCAAACTGGAAATTTGAAAACATGTGCGGTATGAATAATAAAAAAGATATCCACAACTAGAGCAGAGTCTTACAAAGAAGCTGATCATTTACAGTCCTAGAATGCTTTGTTTTCACCAACCTTAAAATAGATTAAATTGAAATAAATTACAATATATAATATCAAAGATTTCCCTCTACATAAATGTACGCTTCTTTCGACATTCTTGTTGCAGCAACAAAGCCATAATGTGAAATTGTTTAAATTAAAGCCATCCTGATTTACGTCCAAAACTTTGAAATAGGATATCAGCGGTTGATGGAAAGAAGCTTTAAAAAGCCCATGAAGAATGAATGCGCACCTTCAGAAAAGCAGGAGATAACAATTTGAAGACTTTTTTCAATTTAGTTTAGCAGCCTGAAATACTTTGGATTTCAGAGCGCAACAGTCATGGTGAAAAGATAAGCAGGAGGCAGAGCGTTCAGATGGCTTCTGCGATCACTCTGTTTAAAGAGGAAATCTCAGACCTGCTGTGTTCCTATTGTGCGTTCAGGTTAAGAACAGATGTTGCTGGTGAGCTCTCCTACCATTATGTATACGTTTCCAACCATGCTACCCTTCTGTAACCGTAGTTTAAAAAACATCTTAAGAATACATTTAACAAAAGGCTGAGATGCTGAGGTCCTGCTGGCCACCATGCCGTCTATACACCGGGGGACACACTGCACTGTCAGTCACTTAAAGTGGTAAAGGCATGTCTGATGATGATTAAACCCTTAATATAGATTATGAGCAGGCGACAGATATAGAGAGTGAGAGAGGCAGACCAACAACACAAGTCCAATTACAGAGGACAATGCTACTTAACCCTGTGAGTCGGTCACTCTATTTCAGGCAGCGTCTCCAGGCCAGATAACAGTCTTGCATGTCATGGTACGATGTACACTGAGCCTCTTCTTCCTCACCTCCTTAGCCCTCGGTCATCTCTCCAGGCTATTAACCTCTCTCCCTACCTCTCTCCCTACCGCCCACCCTTCCTACCGACCCCTCTGCGTATCCAGAGATGACCAGACCCCACAGGGGTCTGGTCTGTGGAGGGTGTCGGGAGGGTGTGTGTGTGTGTTTGTGCTGGCGGGGACAACAGTGTGAAGACGGCTTAATTGAGCCGTGCAGCCCTGGGGGGAACGGCCTTGTTAGTCAGCTAATGAGCAGCCTGGGTATCCCGGCTCCTTGAAGAAGGGTTCGGGGGGGTTTACATAAACATATCACTTCCAGTCTGTCTCAGCTTAGGCGAGGAAAACAGTGTTCACACCCCTCCGTCTGTGTGTGTGTGTGTTTGACGCACTGATGTCGTCCTCGTGGTAGATGACTGAGTGGAAGGGGACGTCCTTGTCGTTCAGGTATCTCTCGGCTGGCTCCACGTAGTAGGTGCCCTGGTAGGTCTGGATGAAGCCCTCGAACTTGCCCTCCACCACAGAGCCGTGGCTCAGGGTACCCTTCTCCCCTGAGGAGACAGAGAGGAGGGGTTAGTGGACACACACACACACACACACACACACACACACACACACACACACACGAGCTCACCGTAGATTTCCCCTGTGTATATATGGGAAGTATCATAAGGTATCTCAGTGCCCGAGATGTCCACCTTTAGGTCTTGGGCAAATATTGTGGTGTCCCTCTTCATCCGCAGATTAAATTGTCTGCAATGAGGGATTATTTCATTAGACAGAGGGCAAAGTTAGATTTAAGAAGACACTGGAATACACTGCATCATGTTTTGCCTCCCTGGCTCCCTAGACTACAGTCATACTTTAGAGAAAGAAAATGCATATCAACAAATATAATACAAATGGTGTTTGGCTGTTAAGCCCAAGAATGAGAATAGTTTTCTGTTGAATTATTGAAGAGCAGAAAAATTAGGGCGTGAAACCATTTTTGGTGGTTGGCGTCAGGGAGATATTGTAAACAGCGCAACGCGGATGACACAAACAGATTTGATTAAAAAAATAAATGCAGGTACGTATGGAATACAAGGAGTGTGTGTGTTGAAAGCAATGCTTCATTAACAGTTAGACAATCAGTTTTCAAACACAAGATCTGCTAAATTATATATATTAAAAAAAAACATCTAATGTTGTATAATTCAGGGTTTACAAATCTGAAAAGCCCTTCTCAGCATTTCTCAGGATAAAGAGGTATTAATAGCTTATAATAATCGAAGCTGTTAATTCCAGAACCCAGCTACGCATATCTATAGTGCGTGAAGCAATGAGAGGTTGGAATGAAATGTATTTCCAACTGATCAATCAAGTACAAAAAACCCAAAATAAAGACTACAACTACTGCCAGGGGAGACGTGTGTGTTGACAAAGGAATCGACATCTCCCACCCAATCTCTGTTGTTCCTCCTCTATTCTTCATTTCCTTCCCTGTTGAACAGAATCTATCCATCCATCTATCTTTGGCACAGCAGACCCTGCCACAGGCAGGAAGACAAGCGCAATGTATGCCAAGCTCCAGGCCAGATGGTCTCCTCTCGCTCCATCAACCCACTGAGTATGGATGGACACGTTCATGCAGAACACCAACCACAGACCCCTTCTCCCCAACAGCAGCCACGCAGGGCTCTGTTACAGCTGGGCGACCTCGCCAAGAAAACAAATGGAAATTATAGCTACTAAATATAACGACGACTATAACCAGCAATACTACAAAGAAAACCCATCCAAAAACAAACTATTTCAATCCATTCTCTAAGCGTATGTGTCACTCTAATTACACACAGCGCATTGCATAAGCGGTGGAAACTGCGTGGTCGGTGATTATGGCGGCGTGCCAGAGTGAAATAAATAAATATAATCATCACATACCTTCCGTGTGCGTGGAAATCTAAGTGGAGGAACTTGTCCTCGTGGGAGACGGCCCTCTTGACTCTCTGGTGCTTGTCGTCCACAGGGTCCGTGTCGTAGGACAGACCCTCATAGTGGCGGATGTACTTGTTCAGGGGATTCCCATAGTGTCCTGTGGGGTTCACACACAAAACACCTTCCCTTCAGAATAGGTTTCTTCTTTTTTTTTACCATTAAAGCAAATACAGTTCAACAAAAACACACATTTGTTTGTGAAAATGTAGTATGAGTGTTAGCCCTGCTACTAAGATGAGGCAACATTTTATTTTAGTATGCTTTTGGGTTATATTTTTATAACTAAAACTTAACAAGAATCTTTAGTGATTATGCTTTATTCAATATATATATATATATATATATATATATATATACACACACACACACACACACACACACACACACTATCAACAACATTATTTGGCATTATCAAACAGCAGCCAAAAAACATGTTTTTAGGACAGATGATTAACAATCAAACTACATTTTCCACCTAGATGAGTACAAAAAGTAAAATGACAATATTGTTTGTGTTATGGGTTTGAATAGAAAAGATAAAACATTAATTCATATTAACATTAATTAAGGTCATGAACTGTGGGAATGTGTACGATCAATGTTACCATCGAAAGACGGATGAAACCAGTTTGACCACAATAGAAAGTTTTGTAAATTAACAATACAGTCTATATTGCAACAGTACTAACCTATTCAAGACACAACTAAAGAGGATAAGCATGTAGAGAAGAACCATACACAGTGGGCTGCTGCACTGCATGGACTGCTAGGACACATCACCCACAGCAATATTAAAGTCAAGATTGTCATAACTTCACGTTACATGAAGAGAGTATATGTGCCACCGATGAACATATACGTTACCTAAAGTTATTGTAACGCTAGTTGACGTTACAATGGCGCAAGTTAACGTTACAACAACGTTAGTTAACGTTACTACCTGACTGACATTAGGTAACGTTAGCGCTACAATAGGCAGTACCGTTAACTAGCATTATTGCAACGTTAGAATAGGATCATCGGTGGTGCATAGACTTATTAAAAGGTATACAACCTATGTAAAACCGATACTTTTATACCTAACGTTACAATAAGGCAGTACAATAACTAACTGAACGTTAGTGAACGTTACTGCCCTGTTGTAACGTTAGGTATGCACTCATTGGATACCATCATGTAGGTTTATAGCATAACCAAATCTGTAAGCAGCAAAGAGTAACGTCAACCCATGACAGTATGCCTCCAATACAAAATGTCATAATACGGCATAACCTAAAACCCCACAGAACATGTCATGATGTCTAACGACATGTCCATTTTTACGCTTTAACAGACAGCGTCCTCGTTCGCTCCAGGGTAGCCTAGCCGTGGACGTCCTCGTTAGCTCCAGGATAGCCTAGCCGTGAACCCATCCATATAGACAACGTCCTCGCTAGCTCTAGGCGAGCCTAACCGTGGACCCCATCCATATAGACAGCGTTCTCGTTAGCTCCTGGCTAACGCTATGGACTCCTCCACATCTCAACTCACAACAATGGCTGTCGGCGGTGTTTTCACCAAAACAAAACCCTTAACGAGCCCAACAGAAACAAAAGAGGTGACAACACATTCCGTTACACAGACGAAAGCTGCACCGTTAAACGAGCTGAACAAGCCAAATGATCCACCATGATGAATTCGTCTGTTAGCGGGACCAAATCCAACAATAAGGACGCGGTGTTCGGCATAACAAGCAGGCCCCGGTTCGCTCCCACCGCTAGCCTAGCCTGCTAGCCCCTCCTAGCTTTGCGCTATCTCTCAGCTCATCGGGCTTAATTCGACCAGTGAACAACACTTATGTCGCGTTCACTGCGGTCGCCTTGCTTACCTTGAGCGTTGTTCAGTAGACATGCAAAGAAGAATGTTTTAAAGAGAAGCATATCTGATAAATCCATTGTTAGAGCATCGATGCCGTTGTCACTTCTCGTCCTCCTTAGATAGGCGCAGACGCCCTGTGTTTATCACCGCAGCTTCCTCACCGCCGCCTCCCTCTACTGTCGGACGCCTCTACGTCACAGCACTGTTATCATCCCGTCACATAATTCTCCTTTTATTTTATTTTTTTGTTAAAATCGACTTGTTTTTACAAACCTTTTCACTATTGCAGGAATGTGCATTACAAATTCCATGAGTTTCAGTCATTCAATAATTATGGGAAAATAAATATTAGTTCAAATGCCTCATTGGATGTTAAGTGCTTATGGCACAAAAGGAGCTTTGTACAGTGTGAAAGGCAAAAAGTCAAAGTAATGCATATTAATCATAAGCCAAGTATGTAAGTTTCGACAGAATCTCAGGGGGTTGACTGGTTCGTTTGTCAAGCTCCCTTTTGGCTTGATGAAGTGTCCTTGAGCAAAACACTTAACTCAATACTGCTCCCTTGAATGAGGGAATCCAAGACACAACAAGTAAATCTCTCTGAGTGGCCATATTAGGTAGAAACTACACATATGATGCTGTTAAATGGCATCCATTAATTATAGTCTAAGATGAACACCAGCACAGTGGCTTGAGATCTTCCCAGGTTATGACATTCAATTTCATTATCCTATTATTCTTGAGATACTGTACAACGGAATTTCTCCAAATACTATTTTATTGGTTCTTTCATTTCCTCCAGGTAACGAGAACACATTTTCAATGGAGTGGTTATAGTTGTTAAAATGAAGTATTATATTTGTTACAGAGTAGTGTTAAATGACATGGAGGTCCAACTATGGAGGCTGCCAGTGTTTAATGGCATTTTCTTTTTTCTATATGGAAAGTAAGTACAATGTAAGACAATACATTTTTGTTTAACAAATCATATATATATATGATCATCAATATCAAATAATATTGTATAGAATTGTTCAATTTGAATTACAGCTCATTAATAATATCAAACTTTATTATTATTACATTATAATTGAACAGACTTTTGTTACTGATGGCAATGAATTGCCCTTAATAGCACACAAAAAGTAAGCTTCTGCCCAGTTTAAAGACAATACAATAAAAAAACATGGCACTATTTTCCTTCAACAGCGAATCCTTTAGCTCCGATGGCGGTCACATGGCAAACCTCCACGTCCGCCCCCAGCTTCTGGAGCACGTCCAGCCAGATCTGCTGCTTCTGGGACAGCCGGTCGCTCGGCCCCTTCACCTCCACCAACTGGAACACATGCACAGAAAAGGACTTCCCATCAGTGCACAGGGTTCACAGGGTTCTTGGGCCATACACTTTGACCCTTGGCTAACAAACCTGAGTTCAAGCAGTTGCAACATTAATACTAGAAACAAAACCGAAAGCTCAACAGAGAGTTGAACTTTCATGCCATCTCACTTTGTAGCTGTTGGCCGATGTGCTCCACACCACTAGGTCTGGCAGACCTGCTCGGCAATGCCTGTAATCCTTTGCCATGCGTGTGATCATACCAGCCAAGAAAGCTCCTCCCAGGCATGACACCAGACTCTGCCAAGACAATACACATCGGTATTAGGTTATTAAAGACTCCCTGTGGCCACTTCTACCTGTTAAAGGACACATTAGACAAAATTATCTCCGTCATTAGATCTGCTCAGGAAATTGTTAGATGATGTCGTTTCAAATGTGCATTAAGGAGAATATTGTGAGTACGTGGTGTGCTGCTCGCCCAAATCCACTCTCTTGCTCGTTTCACAGCAGTAGTTACATAAACAAACCCACTATGGTACGATGTATAATACCTCTCAGATCATTACCTGTGCCTGTTGCAGGCTAGCGAAGCGCTCCCAGTTGACCAGTGAACACGCTTTGCCCATGTGACATGTCCACACGTCTTCCATCATGCTATGCAGCACTTCCACTGAAGCTTCACGAAGCAGCTGCACGCGTGTCTCAATAGAGTCTCTCCGGTTCCCATAGAAACAATCTGTGAAAAGGTCCAACGGACATGTCTGCGAGAGGAGATGACAGGTTAATATGTTTGTGGTAATTTTGTGTTCATTCAAATTGGTGAATTTATATAGTTCAAGATGAATAGACAATCATTTTATTATACACACCTGGTAGGGATTTCGGAAAACATCTGGAATACCCTCCATGAAAATGACATCCCATAATAGAAGACCAAACAGGGTTGAGAATGTTGAACCCTCCCCATGGATCCCTATAACCGGCATGATAGAAACACTTACTTACAGTTCGATTGTCAGGATGGAGGGATGGACAGGAAGCATCAAAGCCTACCTTGGTCAAACCCTTGCCTGCAGTAGTGTGCCAGCGACAGCTCTTCCACGGAGCACATGATGGTGGCATTGCTGGGCTCTCCTCCCTGGTCTGCAGGCATGAGGAAAACGTTCTTCCCTGTGCCCCCCTCATGTGGAAACAGCTGACCTCGGATAGTCACCTGAAGGAGACCAGTGCAAAAACAGAGAGCCACAGGTACATCATTTCATGGTCTATGTCGAGATGTAAATCAGCATTTATTTTTGTTCAACTCACCATTAGCTGAGTACACACATTCGGAAATTGGGCCGTGGGTGAGCCATTGACATTATTTTCCAAATTAGTCTTTGGCAGCTCCCGCAGCTGTATGTATGTTTTGTCTAACTACAGAAAGCGCATACAAACTGCCCTGGCTAGGTTGTTCCCTTCAATAGGGCCGACCAATGAACAAATCCATACGTTTTCATTCTGTGTTCACATGCCATTGTGCATGCTCACAGACTTTGAAACAGAGGTGTGCAGTTAGTGTTCTGAGTGAAGATGGTGGCAGTGTTAGAGACAGTGAGATGATTCAGAATTCTGAGTGCAGAGCAGCTCAGAATGAGGGGGTGTTTTTTAACTGATTAGAACACAGCATAATTGATCGCTTGTGAATCTAAATGAGTGCTCAGTTCCAGGTCCATTTGTATGAATGCACGGAAAACGAGACTTTCAACTGAGCACAAATTGAACTTTTCCTCCACTGAGGCAGTCCATTGTAACCGTTGGATCGAAGCAAAAAATCATCCACATTTCGATCCTAAATACACCGGCCTGCTCGTGATATTACACTAACAAGAATCCAAAATGCATGCCTCTCCGTCTCTAAGTAGGTGAGCATGCAAAGTGGCGTGTAAACACAGATTCAAAACTTGGAATTGTTAGTTTGTGGGCCCTTTTGGAGAGAATATACAAATATAATACACTAGTCAGGGCAGTTCGTATGAGCTTACTTGGGCAGGACACAACATAAATACAGTTAACTAAGTGCTGCTAAACAATCATTTGGTATAGAATGATGTCAATGGCTGGATTGCTTGTAATCAGTGAGAGGGGGTGAGTTGAACAACCTGACCAAACTGACCAATAATATGATTTATATATAATTATATATATAAATATAAATATATATATATAATTTATTAATTACCCTTAACAACAATTAACCTGGGGTCTAGCAAGCCGGCAAAACCCTTTAAGGTTGAACTGAATCATTGTTGTTCAAAATGTTTCCTTATTGATTCAGAGAGAAAAACATTCACTGGGTAAATTAAGCCATACATGGATGGGTTTTACTCTTGAAAAAGTGACATGCAGGCTAAGCAGTATCTAATGAAGAAACCCCAGTTGTGACCACGACCACATGTGGGCTTCAAACATACATGTGGGACATCGGTGACATCGATAGTAGGCAGCTCTTTGAGCTTCACAACGTGTTTCTTCATGCTAGGAGACTCCTTCATCCGGACTGCTCTCTGGTGAAGTGACAACTGATGACCTGTCCTCACCAGGGGGTCTGCCAACCCATCTCTGATGGCACAAATCGCCTGTATTCATGAAGCAAGGAGGGGGAGCAAACAAACAGGGCCAGATGGATGAAAATATAAGAGAGAGAGCGAACTGAGTCTGAGGAGAAACATTGCAGGAGTTTTGGCAGAGCCCAGTTACGATATATCTAAGTTTATTCATATATTTTATATTCTTTCATAACAATTATCCAGTTGAACGGTAATGACTTGTTTTGAGTTACGGTATGTGTTTAACCTGAGTGATGCACTGTGACTGAGTAAGTCAAGGATGGGCTGACGTTTACTGTTTCTTCCAGTTCTTTCTCCATTTCCAGTGTCTCTCCTCGTGAGTGTGCTTCAGTGTTTCTAAAGAGTTGCTAACATCCCTGTCTACTCCAAACCCCCCGCCCCCCCTCCTCGCATTACGAAGCCCATGCTCTCCCCTCATGAGGCCAGTAACCCTATTCTTTATTTATATCCATGCATCCAATTGCATTTATAGTGGGTCATAAATACAGTAACAACTGCGTACCTAATTTATATTTGTGAACTCAACATGATGTAGCTCTATAATAGTAGATCACAACTGCCTGCCACGAATCTTTCTTAAAGATTCCATTTAAACCCAGTATAATATACTTAAGCTACTTTAACAGCTACTTTTAACTTAAGCCTACCGTATAACCCATTGTTGCTCACCTGCTCGGGTTTCTTGAGATGCTGCTGGAGATTCAGAGCCAGTCTGTCCCACCACCGGCCCCTGCTGTCAGGACAGTACACCGTCTGAGCTAGTAGAGACCGCAGCTCCTCTACCGCCTCCTACAACACACCATGTACCTCACTGCAGCTGATGGATACCTAATTATCTCCTTCATCATTCCACTGGCATCCTCAGTGTTGTTGGTTGTGCTTGGTACCAATGGACACATCTTTGTTTTTAGGCTAAAAGAACAGAAGCTATGGAGCAAACCTTATAGCAGCGCTGCCTCTGCAGGATCTCCACCCCTCGGGAGAGGATGCAAGTGTAGGCCCAGCCGACGGTGAAGCACCGCAGGAACACAGGCAGCTGCTCCTGGTGACTGACAGAACACAACGAAGAGTAAGCAGTGCCATCGTTACAGGAAGTTCTCCTCCTGGTGACTGGCACAACACAACGAAGAGTTAGCAGTGCCATCGTTACAGGAAGTTCTCCTCCTGGTGACTGACAGAACACAACGAAGAGTTAGCAGTGCCATCGTTACAGGAAGTTCTCCTCCTGGTGACTGACAGAACACAACGAAGAGTTAGCAGTGCCATTGTTACAGGAAGGGGCTGCTTCTGTGGCGACTCAGCAGCAGATGGGGGCATGTGCGTCCAATTGTTTAGATTTGTTTTATCGTTGTAGATGTCCTGAAGGATTCCAAGTTTGAGCGCAGTGGATTTAAACTGATGAAAGGTAAGATGGTTAAGAAATGGAGATCCTTATCCAAGTCATTGAATTTGCTTCCCTGAGTTGTAATCGGGGACTGACAAATATGATTCAACACTCCTGTGATATCTTGCTACCTTTGAATGGAGTTCAGTGAACAATCCTGTTGATCTGATATTTAATGACACCAACTTTGGGGGAATTTGGAACAATACCATAAAAGACGAGAAGAGGAAAAACCCTTCCCTCCCCCGTCTATTGTTTGGGCGAACGGACAGTCCTTAAAAAATAAGGCAGACGAGGTGCAAACTAACATGAAGAACCCCGACAAATTCTCATGGCCTTCAACCAGACGTGGTGTCGGAGATCTGGACTCTGAACTTGATGTACGAGGATTGGATATTCCTAATATTCAATATATATATACTTTCCCGTATATAGACGGGAAAGTCTCTGGGTGGCGATGCATGCCTTTACAATCAACCAGCGATGGTGCAACAACTTCATGGTTTATGAAAAGACTGAGTCTACAGGCCTTTGAGCTTCTATCTTTATCCGTGAGACAGTCTACCTTCACAGAGTTTCACCTCGAAACTGTCGCTGTATCCACTTCTAAATGCCAACCCAAGATTCTGAGTTGAACATTTGTTGTAATCTATCTTACTGATGACTAACATTATACATAATACGCTGAACAGCACAAGCTTGAACCTTTGGCTCCATCGAGGCGGCATAGAAGATCCCCAGATCACAACACGGTCCACCTACCGCCAGCCAGTATTGATTCATTGACAGACAACGCCGTGTGAAGTTACATTGCCATTGGTCTCTGTTATCCCCTCTTAAACACAGACTATGTATCCTAAGAACAAGCAGTGGGTGTCTAAGTCCCTTCAAACCTGACATGGTAAGTGGCAGTCTGCTTTTGTTGAGAGGGGTATGACAGGTGAGGATAGAGATAAAGAAAACTTAACTTATGTACAAGGGTAAAATAGAGGTAGCAGCTGAAAAAAAAAGATGGCTGGAAACGATGACAGGGTCATGTGACGGGGGCAACAACAAGGTCTTAGCTATTAATGGTTGTAAGAAGTACAGGTGAGCAGCTTGCCAATGGCAACAGTCTTTTAACCTGTTTCTTTTTTACTGCTGATTTGACATAGATTCATGTGTGTGGGAGTGTTCCTAAGACTTTCCATTTTTCTTTCATTCAAAAAACCAAAAACCCTCTTAATGAAACAGATTTGTAAAAGGATTTTAGGACAGGTAGAGAGCCTGCTTCATCCTTTCCAGTTCCCCCACATAGCAGGGAGAGGGGTGATAGAAGCTACTCTCACACCGCTCCATCTGCTTTACCAACATGGTAGGCTTCTGTGGATTGACTTCTCGTTGGCTTTTAACATATCCAGCCCCACCTGCTGGCAGAGAAGCACCTTGCTAACCTCAAGTTAGAGCTGAACATCACGGCCTGGCACTGACATACAGATTGTGGAAAATGATGCGTACTTATGAAGAATTAGAGGACTTAATGTTAATACTGTTATGAACCGTTATCTCTGTTAAGGATTTTATTTAATCTTTTGTGACATTTTTTAAGGTGGCCTGGTTTGAACGTGACTCTTTGTAATAGAAATCGACCAGCTATACTATACTGGTGACAGTGATAAGATCATTGGGCTGGGATAGGACCTGCTGAAGGTCTCATTAATAGGCATGTTCTCAGGAAGGCCCATGCCGTCCTGAACTGTACAGGCCACCCCCTGTAGGGAGGGTTTAACTAGGTCCGCCTGGGCCAGGCCTCCAGACTGCCATGGGGGAAGCCAACCAGGCCCATGAACCCCTCTGTCCCTGTGGCCATTGGTTAGTTTATCGCTGACTACTGGTAATGATGAGTTGGCGTCTTGTCTTTGTGCTTTTATTTGAACCTCATGTTGAGATCCTTGTCTTGTCTTGGCGGTTGCAGTTGGATGTGTATGGTGCTGAATGTGTCCAACTTTCAGCTGCCCAACTCATCTCCCAATGGGGACAATAAAGATTTTGAACTTGCTGTGTGTAAACTTTTATTACAATTCAACCATTAAAGGTCCCATGGCATGCTACTTTATGGATGCTGCTATATAGGTGTTATGGGGCCACTTATACAATATTTGAAGATGTTCAAGAAATTCAGCCTTGGTGCAGAATTACAGCCACTGCGAGCAAGACCCACAATGAGCTTTCCACAAACGTGCCGTTTTTTAGAGGCGGGTCAAGGTGGAGGGTGGGGGTGTTGCCCTGAGCAGCTTGCGGCCAGGGTACCATGCGCTAGTGTTTACAGTGGATGTAACGTAATGGCTTGGATTCATAATATCATCCGGAGGCGCACACAGCTTTTGGCCGTGTTCTGTAAATATTCTAGAACACTCCAGGTGCTCCGGTGGGAGTCCTGGAGCTCTATATCTAAATAATATAATATAAAATATAGATATCTATATTATATAATATATATTATCACGGCCAAAAGTTGTGTGTGCCTCCGGATGATATTATGAATCTCAAACGACTGCGTCGGGTTCTCCGACGTCTCTAGTTCTTCCACTTCCACATCAATCTGAAGTACAGACTGAGCGGCAACATGGAGGAGAAAGGGATTGTTGCCAATTGCGGACTCCCGGTGTTACACCGAATTCTGCGACCCACCGAAAAGTGTGACCACAGGGGGCGGGTCTTTCCTTTGTTGATACAACCGTTAATTCTAAACAGCATTTTACACAGTAGCCTATAATAGGAGATTCTCAAAGGTAAATCCACTAAATAAAAACTGACTGTAGGTTTTTATGGGGAATGAATCAACGGACCGTACTAAACGCCCTATCCGTTGTATGGGTCTGTTAAATACTAATCAAATCAAATGTATTTATTAAGCACATTTAGTAACAAGGTGAAGGGGTGGGGGGAGATCTTATGTTTTATTTATGTTTTTGTACAATGCTCACGTTTTTTCGACTTTATGCCTGTCTACTTCAAACTAGTGCTGCGTGCATGTTGAAGAAATTGTGCACCAGCGCCCCCTGGGGTCACACTTTTTCGGTGGGTCGCAGAATTCGGTGTAACACCGGCACTTCCACAGTTACGAGACTTGAAGTGGGGGTTTTGGGGAAATTGGGGGAAAGGAACTTTGGCTTTGACTCCCTGGGGTCCAGATTGAGCGCGACATGGAGGAGAAAGGGATTTTTGCCCGGGATTGTCTCCGTCCGGAGCCCCAGTGCCGGGGCACCGGCGCCGGAGAACCACCATCGCGGAGAACCACCGCCGCGAGGCACCACCGCCGCGGGGCACACACACACACATGTGACGCTCATTGTCTTGTCATTGTCTCATTGGTGGGCCAAATTCTCTGGGCGGGCAAAGCAGAGAAAAGGGAGGTAACCTGGCCCCTTTTACACTTCACGTCATTTCTAGCAACTGGGGGACCATAGGCAGGCTAGGGGAACTCATAATAATGTTAGAAAACCTCATAAAGTGAAATTTTCATGTCATGGGACCTTTCAGGCTATATTATCCACATAGCAAGTTACAGAGAATACTTTTCGGATACATTTCAATATGGCAGGGGTCTGGGATGTTGCTCAATGATGCCTGCAAGTAGGCTGTGGACCTTGGGGTTTGAACCCAGAACCTTCTGGTTGGGAGAAAACCATGACCACTGGACTATCCTGCCTGGCTGATATGATCAGTAGATGGCATGGTGTGTGTAGTACTCACCTGAGGTCGAGGGTGTTTCCCAGTTCCTGCCAGGTGTTCTTGGTTGCGTTGTAAAGGTCAGAGGCCTCCTCCCACTGGCCCCCATGCATTGCCGTGGTCACCTCCTGTAGGGCCAGCATGGCGGCCTCATACCTGCACTCAGCAGGTTGAGTCATATTCAAATCGATGAATATGCATGTAATGTTACTATAACTATTCAGGATTTCTAATTTATTTATATAATAATCAAATTAAATATCACAATTTCTTTCACTGAATATATTATATATTTCATTAATATTTTAATATTTATACTTTGTTGAAATATTACATTACATTACATTACATTTAACAGGATAAACAATGATTGTTACCATGGAAATGGGGAGAAAACCATTTAAAATTAAATAAATTTACAATTAAGCACCATTTAAGATGAAGAAAATACACTATCACAAAATTACAAAACTCAAGTGCCATTTCTGGCGGCAGCAGCCCACCTTATAAGGTCATCCCTGTCCTGGAAGAGCCTGGCGCTGCGCTGCACGGTGTAATCAGGGAAGGCCAGGCGGCCGGAGTTGACCAGCAGGATGGTGTACAGCTGGCCCTGGCCCCCGGAGCCCATCTCCTCCTCCTCCACGCCGTCCGTCAGAGAGAACAGCAGCAGCACTCTGGAGAACACAGCCCGTGGACCTCGACGCAGACGCACACAGGAGCCTGCCAGCTGCTTTGCCCTGTAGGTTCATGGAGGATCATTCAGTGTGCTCTACTAGTGTGAGTGAACCGACCTGTGGATTGAATGATCCCTGGAGGCTCTTTTGTTCAGACCTCTTAAGAATGACGGCTCCGATGTTGTTTGGACCGGCGGCCAGGCTGAAGAGGGACTTCTGACAGCTCAGACGCCGGAGTCCTTCCACCAGCTGCTGCTTCTGAGTCACCGAGCTGCTCAGGTGGAAGGTCTTCGCAAGACTTTTGAGATCTGGGGCCAGGAGGAGGTCCAGAACCTCACCCAGATCCTGCAGGTCACTCTCTGCAACAAGGAAGGGTCCGGATAAACCAAAGTTTATTACCACATGAAACATTTAATAATAAGGTTAATTATATTGTGATGTGCAATTCATTTGTGATTTCATAAACCTTTCTCTAAGAAGCTACAATCCACCAGCTCTTGAGCGACGGGTCCCAGATCCTTGGATATTTCTTCATAATCCAGCCGATTCACTTGGAGCCATTTCAGTTTCCTTTGAAACAATCTCACGAACAGCTTCTGTCCCATGACTTTTAAAAGGGAAATAGGCGTGAGTGAAGCTATGGTAAACGATAAAGAAATTAAACATTGTATTTCAAGTTACCTGAGAGTTTTTCAAAGGCGTGTATCGACGACAGGTCCTCCTGGTTAAAGAGCTTTCTGTCGTCTTCGTTCTCCAGCACCGCCTTTAGAATGGTCCGGAAGTTACGGAGGTAGTACGGTAATCTGGAGCTGTTAATACTTTCAGAGTCCTTGCTGGGTTCGAAAGCGCTATGTTCAGACGTTTCAGCTCCATCCAAGCTTTTATCCCCTTTCTCCTGGACTTTCTGTGGTTTATTCCATAAGCAAGAAGCTGTATACGGCTCCTTTTGTTGGCTGCTGGTGTCAGAGATCTCTGTTTGTTCTTGGCTGGAGATCGTCATGTTTGATTTGATACTTATCCCCTCGCGTTTAGTTTTTTTGCTAGAAACTGGCATTTTATCCATGGACTTCCCGGGAAGTTCTGCTTTTCTCTTAGAGGAAGAAGAGGGCCCCGGAGAAAATACTGGATGGATGGTCACTTCTTCAGACTTTTTTACTTCCATGATGTGTTCATTTGCTAGACACTGTGGGCTTGTTATTGAGATACAGTTCTTCTCACTATGGCTAACCCGTGATGTCAGATCAGCGGTTATTGAGCAGGATTCATTGTCATCGAGATCATCACACAGATTTTCTTTCTGTGAACCACTCAGCTCCGAGTTACATTCATCTGTATCTGGAATCTTTCTGCTCTCCCCATGTTCACGTATTCTACACATCTTGGAGAGAGCACCAAGGTTGATCTGTCTCACCACTGACGAATTGCTTTTCTCTCGCGTCATCTGTCTAGTGCAGTGTTTTTTAAAATAAGGACTTGTTTTGGTCTCCTTGTTCTCTTCAGACGGAGAGGACAAGTCTCGGGCAGGTGATTTAACTCCATTTACTTTGGGGGACAGTGGTACAAGGGAATCATTACCTGCTGGGGCAGCATCGCCTGCTCTCTGGAAGTTCTTGCACTTAAAGTCGATGTGATGGTTGATGCTGAACCTGGGTACCAGCTGGCCGCACAGAGGACAGGCCACTTCCGGTGGGGGCGTGTTCTTAAAGAACGAGGTGATGGGAGTCGTCACACTGGTGGATGAGTTAGCGCTTTGGTTTCCTTTCTTCTTGCCCTTAGACAGGGATAAACGGTTTTTGGGTTTGTTTCTTTCACTCATGTTGGAAGGTGCACGTAGACCCACTGCTTGGTCCACCAATGGGGAAAAGAGATTCAAAGTTACCGCTACATGGACATGTGTTCCGCTATAACTAAAGTCAAATCGTATACATCATCGCTTTGATTAAATGCTGATATTGTTGGACATAGTCTATACATACGAACCCAAAAATGTTTCGATTTCTGGCTAATTAGACGGATACTCATGCACTAAACGACATCATAACAACAACAGAAGCTAGCTCACTGTGTGTACCGCGCCTCAGACGACCAGCAGAGCGCAGAGCGTGGATAGACTGTAGTAGTCGATCACAGATCAACTTCCACATCAAAGCGTCTAAAAACTAAAAATAAACGTTGGTCTTTTTCTAAAAAGCTCATCTAAAACAAGTATCTCAAACAAAATTGTTGTCTACGATGCATTCAGGAAGAAGGTGAGCGACACTTTGTTAAACCGTTGTACCATACTTAATAATCAACATTATTAATTTAGAAAGATCAACTTGAATACATATTAACGACAAAGGGACATTTTTAGATGCCTCCATTTTTTTATTCCTTCTTAGGTTTTCTACCCTTCCTTTTTTTTTTATCAAATATTCGTTTTCGTCAATCGTTATCAGTGGACTGGAGATTGAAGCGAGAAGTGAAAAGAAGGAGCCTGATCTGTGTTCGGTTCTCCGCTACGCCCAATCTGGCAACCCTGGCTGCAGTGCGCTGCATCCAGGGTTGCCAGATTGGGCGGGAAATCTCTCCCAATCTGGCAACACCGCACAGGAGTGGGGGTGTATCTACACAGATTCCAGGGCGCACCTTTTATTCCCACACCTCCCGTCCAGACAGATCAAGATGCAGGCGTTTTAAAAGCGAGGAGGATCGCCGTCCAGATCGATGTTTGTGAGTGCCATATTGAATAATATGATGGGGGGGGGGGGGGGGGGGGGGGGGGGGGGGAGGGGGGGGATAACCTTTCTATGCATAGGCCTGTGATGCTTGCGGTAGTCCTGGTCGAGACAATAGTGCTGGCTATGCACCCTAAGGTGGAACCCCAGCCCCATGAGTGAGATGCCAGCATAATACAATCTCGATATATTTAAATCAAGGTCGATCTGAATTTGCACCGTTGCGATGATGCATCCTGTTTGGAGGATGGATAGCACAATGCGATCACCTTCGATACGTTGGAGGCGAAATGCGGAGATCTAAGATCTGGTGGTGTTTCCAGCCTGTGATTTTGTAAACGCGACGTCCACTTTTGTGGCATAACCAGGTGGACCACAAACCCCTGCAGTTGCGGCAAAAGTTTGGCGTGAGGGCTGATAGAATCTCGTCCAAATATGAAGGTTCATCACCGAAGACTGGGATGTCTGTTATTGATCAGAGCTCCAGAGCCCGTTCAGCACCATGGAGAGTTCACCATTTGGTCTGATGGGGTAGCTGTGTTTCTGGGGAGCCTGTATGTTGTTTTGCAAAGAAAATACTGGGGCATTGTTATTGTTATTAGTCTAGTTCTGAACCATGATGTGTCCGTTATACATTGTAAAAGGTTTTGAACTTTTAGAGGATGAAATAGTCATGCAGTCATTTTTGTTTATTCAAATTATGAAATGAACAAACAACCTGTCAATCAGTCGAACGCCACTGTTGCACCTTCTTGTTTTGGTGAGGGTGCCGCTGATCACGTGTCTGTGCTGGGCGTGGTGTCATCATTTTAATGATTAAATGACATTGTCAAATTTAACCTTTCAACCATTTAATTGGCTCATTGATTATTCAAATAAAATCATCATATGAGTCAACAAGGTCTATATCTGTTCATACCATGTCATCCATAATGTTTGTCTGTGTGTTTGGTGTCCCCACAGGGCTTAGCGTAGTGGTCTTACTGGGCCAGATATGGCACATGGAAAAAGGCCAGACACACTTAACAGAGTCCTGGTTCCCGGCTCTCCGCCCTGCCCTGCCGCCTGCCGGGGGAAGAATGAGCACCAGGAGGAACAGAGGAGCCTAGCGAGGGAGGAGCAGGCTCACTCCAGGAGAACCCACGGCGACCATGGCCAGCCGTCCCCCCCTGTCCCTTCCACTCACTACTTCCTGAAGTCGGAGAACATGGAGGAGGCGGAGACCTGCTCCGAGTACGACAACGTGGGCTCGGACGTGGAGCAGGACTACGACGAGGTCCTGCACGTCAACCGAGGAGGAGGAGGAGGAGGAGGAGGAGGAGGAGGACACGTCAACATGAGCTACTACAGCCAGTACTCCTCCGAGGAGGGCAGCTACGCAGAGCACACCCTGTCGGGGGAGGGGCTGTCCGGCTCCATGACGCCCCCCCCCTCTCCCCCTCTGCATCGGCAGGAGGTGCGCCCCGACGCCGAGCTGCCCCGCCCGTCCGACCCCCGCTTCTGTCACCACCCACCCCCCTCCCCTCCCCTCCCTGCCCCCCCGCCCGGAGGCGAGCGCGATGGCCACGGCCACGGCCACGGCCACGGCAGCGGGGGCGAGGCAGACACCATCCGGAGGCTGGGCTACTTCATCGATGACTCGGACGAGATAGAGGAGGTGCTGGACGGGGTGCGCTTTGTGGAGGACGTCGAGGAGGACTGTGACATTGGTCCCGAGGAGGTGGCCCCTGCGGTGTACCAGTGCAGCGACGCTCAGCGGGGCGGCAAGAGGGGCGAGGAGAGGTTCAGAGAGGACCGGGCGGCCGTCGCCAGGAGCCCCGAGCCGCCCTCGGTGGCCAGCAGGCGGCTGGCGTGTGAGGCCGATGGCCGGGGGTCCAGGGAGAAGGGGCGACCGGGCAATGGGAGAGGGAGGAGGGGCCCGGCCGGGGAGGCTGAGAACGGAGCCGCGGGCCCCAAAGGAGGACCTGGCGTCAGCGGCGAACCCAATCCGAAGACGGCCCCGAAAGACGGCAGAAAGGCCGTCGCACGGACCAAAACCAGATCCGACGGTGTGAAAAGCCGACCTCAGCCCCCGCCTCGGCAGCCCCTGCCCCCAAGGCACGTCCCCCCCAAGCAGGCCCCGGCTCCCAAAGAGACCCCCGTCCCGTCCCCGGCCCCCCTCGACAACGGGGTGGCAAACCAACAAGAGAGTCACCCCAGAGCCCTGAAACAGAACCCAGAGCTGGTGGAGGCTCCAGCGCAGCACAGGGATCCCCTCCCAGACAGACCCAGACAGCAAGAGAAGAACCCACAGGTAAGGCGGTGTCTCCGTGTCCTGTTCTATGTCCTGTTCCGGGCTATGGCCGGTACATTCGGTCCATATCAGCCTCCCTCCATTTTCACACAGGAACATAAGTGGGATGTTGCAAACATATTCAATTCCTTTTTCAAACACAGAGATAAACAAAAAAAAAATAAACAAAAAAAATCAATTTTATGAATAATGCATCAATGTTAATTACCTTGTGTTCAAGTATTCCTTGTCCTGTTGAATGTGTCCAGCAGGGCGAGAGGAGCCAGCCCACCTCGATGGCCGAGGAGGCGCCTGAGCAGCCCAGCAGGCCCCCGTGCCCGCAGGAGTCCCCCCCACCAGAGGAGAACAACGGCAGCCCCCAGGTGAGGTCCTCAGCTTAACCATGTGTGGTTATCTCCCAGTGAAGGGGCCAGCCCCCTGACTGGTGTAAATATTAGGTTAAACAAAGGGAGTAGGCGGTTCTTACAGACATTGGGAAACATGTGCCTTCCGTTTATGGGTGTGGTTGCAATGTGTGTGCAAGGGCCACAGTAGCTCAGGAGGTAGAGACTAGTAACCGGAAGGTTGCTAGTTGGATCCCCGGCTCCTCATAGCTGAGTTACGAGGTTTCCCTGAGCAAGACAACTCACTTACTGCTCCTGACGAGCTGGCTGTCGCCCTGCGTGGTTCACTCGGCCGTCAGTGTTTGAATGTGTGAATGAATAGTTGTAAGTCACCTTGGATAAAATGGTCAATCAGCAAAATCCCCTAATTGTAAAATGTAAAATGTAAATGTTTGACATTGGGATTTTGTGATGGAGTATGATGGCGTGTGATTGTCCTAACCCCACGAATGGTCTGCTGGAAGGTAGTGCTGTTGTTACTGAAGCTACAGTGATACTTTGAGTGTAGACCCAATGCTACGGAGCACTAATCAATATCCACCTTTTGCAGAAAACGCAGGAAACGGCCGCCTTCCCCAGCTTTGTGGATGGTAACAGTCTTACATGTAAATGCCAAACATGTAGAGCTTCATTTACACAGGCTTTGTGCTCCATATGTAACTACAAGAGTGTGCTGCTGTGTGTCTTCTGCTGTTGTGGCTTTAGTCCCAGGCCCCTGTGAGCCAGAGGACCTCATCGATGGGATCATATTCGCGGCTAACTACCTGGGCTGCACGCAGGTGCTGTCCGATAAGAATCCCTCCAAGTCCATACGCATGACGCAGGCCCAGGAGGCCGTCAGCCACATCAAGGTGAGCGTCTTCTAGAGAGGGACCCAGGTCAGCGAACAAGATGAGATGAGTATTTGAGATGACTTACAATAAAGGCTGGCTCCAGATAGGGTAACACCTGTGTTATACACTGTTGCACCACACGATGGTGCTATTACACCTTTTAATACGAAAATCCTTAAAATCCTTACACTGAACGAAACCTTCAGTGTAAGGCTTTACACGTTACTGTTTTGTATATGGACTGCTATATAAAAGGTATAATGTCAAATTATTGAACCTCTGATAGAAACATAGATCGTATATCAACGTTTATCATCCTTATTCTGTGAAATCCTTGAAACAACAGAGTCAAGATGAGGACTCTCAAATGGTCACTGAGGTGGACCTCTTCATCTCCACTAAAGCCGTCAAGGTGCTGAACGCTGATACGCAGGTGAGTCACTAAAAGCACTAAAAGTACTAAAAGCTAAACTAATACTTCATGTGAATACATGTTTTTATTTTGGTCGGATAAAGATTATGATCTTGTACGTTTTCTGCCCCTGATGCTCCTCAGGAGACCATGATGGACAGTGCCTTGCGGACCATCTCCTACATCGCAGACATCGGCAGCATTGTGGTGCTGATGGCCCGCCGACGTATGTCCCAGGGAACCCTCCAGGACGACTCGGAGGCTTCCATGTCCTCCACCGACGGCAAGAACCAGTACCGGATGATCTGCTACGTGTTTGAGTCGGAGGACGTGAGTGTTCACACCATTACAGCACAAACACAGCAATGAAATAGCAATAAAACACCCAAAGAGATGACATATAAGGTATGGCATCTGGTTTTCTGTTTCTATATATAGTTCATTGGACGATTACATGCGTTTTCTTTACCCTCTCTGGTGCTGAGTAATAGTGTACCCTAAGCCCCTCCCCCTCCCTCCTCTAGGCACAGCTCATCGCTCAGTCCATTGGTCAGGCCTTCAGCGTGGCCTACAGGGAGTTCCTCCGAGCCAATGGCATCAACCCCAAGGACCTGAGTCAGAAACAATACAGTGACATCATCAACTCCCAGGAGATGTACAACGATGACCTCATTCATTTCTCAAACTCTGACAACTGTAAAGAGGTAGGAAAAAACACAATGTGTCTGGGACACCGAAACACAAACAAATATCATTCATAACATGGTTGATTCCCTTTAAAGATCCCATATCATGCTTTTTTAGGGTTTATAATTGAATCTGGGGGAACAACTAGAATAGGGTTACATGCCTGTAGGATAACAATACCCCTTATTATTCTCACACTGTTAATTTCTGCAAAACCAATATCAGTGTCTTCCAAAAGCGTTCTGTTTTGTATCATGTCGGCACGCCTCCTGAGTAGCCCAGTCTGCTGTGATTGGTCAGCACACCCACTATGTTGTGATTAGTCGGACGCCTAGCACCACCCACTGCACAGTCTGAGGTCACACTGTCACGGAAATTAAGTTTGAGCAAAACAAGCTGTTTCAAGCACTTATTGAGAGTCGTTCTCGGTGTGCGCGAATACTCCCCCTGGCTCGGACTTAGATTTTTCTAGTTTAGCAAATGTAAAACATGTATACATACGTCATATAACAGTCTAAAGCCCTTTAAACCATAAGAGCCGAACAGTCGCCTGCTTTGCCCTGAGCTGTGCTGTGTGCTGTGCAGCTGTACGTGGAGAAGCAGAAGGGGGAGATGCTGGGCGTGGTGATCGTGGAGTCGGGCTGGGGCTCCATCCTGCCCACCGTCATCCTGGCCAACATGCTGAACAGCGGGCCCGCCGCTCGCTCGGGGCGGCTCAGCGTGGGCGACCAGATCATGTCCATCAACGACACCAGCCTGGTGGGGCTGCCGCTGGCCACCTGCCAGGGTATCATCAAGGTAGCCCCTCAGCCGGCTCCCTTCCTGTCCGTCCCGCGGGACGTTTCCCCCGTTTAGGTTTTCAATGATGGCTAGAAATGTTGATGTATAGGATGTGTGTTTATGTTTTTAGACGAGAGTTTTAAGACAGCATTTTCATATTCGACCCCATCCTTACGATGGAGTCTAACACATAGCACGCACTCACACAGACAGACGCATAGCACGCACACATACACACAGGAAAAGTGTTGTATTTGAGGAGACACCTTTGATTGGAGAGAGATGTGTGATTGTGTTATTGTGTACTTCAGGGGCTAAAGAACCTGGTGAAGGTGAAGCTGAGCATCGTCAGCTGCCCTCCTGTCACCACCGTGCTCATCAAGAGACCGGACCTCAAGTTCCAGCTGGGCTTCAGTGTTCAGAACGGCATTGTGAGTAACACCTGTCAACGCACGTCTCAACTAAAGTCCATCCATCCATCCATCCACTTTTATTTCCCATGTCGGCTTTACCTTATCTCGGGCGATAAGGTAAGTAGGGCAGCTCAGGGTCCCCCTCCTTTGGGGCCTTCCACCACCTGCTCCAGTGGGATGGCTGAACATTCCCAGGCCCCCGGGGAGACTCCTCCCTCCAGCGTGTCCTGGGTCAGCCCCGGGATCTCCTCCCAGTTGGGCGCACATGGAACCCCTCCAGCAGAAAGTGCCCGGGCAGCTTCTCATCCTACCATGGAGTGTGGACTCGGCTGGGCCGCGCTTCTGCAGAGGAAATTAATTTCTGCCACTTGGATCCAGCTCTGTGTCCGACACTGGGCTAAGCCGGCTCCCCAGTCACTCCCATCCAGGTTTCCCAGTCCCTGCTTAACTTACTGGTTTAGTCAGTGAGATTCCAGTCAGGAGTCAGTAGGTGGAGCCCTTTATGATCTGTGAATGCTAATGATCTGTACTTCTGTTAGCATAGCATATGTTTGTTCTACAACAGTCAGGGTTTAATGAAAAAAAAATTTTAAAAATTAAAAGTGTAACTATGCAGTCATAAACACATTTCTTGTTTGCGATATTGGCTCATAACAAGTAAGTAAGTAATTTGTAACTGCTCCTGATGCTAAATACTTTTCTCAATGGCCTGTGTCGGGAAAATAGTTTGATAACACTTGCTCTGCATAATTAAATAGTGATAGATACGTGCGGGACAATAAGTCAGGACACTTCCTTGATTCAGTTTTCATGTATTCAATTACGTGTCGTTTGTCACACGCATACTGTTTACAGTTGTTATCAGTTAGACTAATGTGGATGTAATGTGTTTTAAGAACCAAAACAAACCAGATTAAAAACAATACAAACTACAGCCTCAGCCAAAGTGCTCCTCCCTGGCACTGCCTCCCTGCTCAGCGGCTGGGAGAGTCAGACTTCACCGGGATGTTTATGGGGTTGTGGTTTAGGGCCCTGGATCTGCTTTGATAAACAAGAAACACGGCCTAGAGCTCCTTGAAATGCTGTTTCAAAATAAAGAACTTTCCTGTGAATGTACATTTACATGAGGGCATTCAATGACGGCAAAGTTTATGACTGCATAGGAATCTGAAATTCTAAACATAAAATAACCCTATTTTGACTTAAAAGTAACCAATGTGATGACTGTTGTGCTTCAGATTTGCAGTCTAATGCGTGGCGGAATAGCTGAGCGCGGCGGGGTTCGGGTTGGCCACAGAATCATTGAGATCAACGGGCAGAGTGTGGTAGCCATGGCCCACGAGAAGATCGTCCAAACGCTGTCCGTCTCCGTGGGCGAGGTAAGGCCACCCCGATCCACTCTCTACTCTAATGTTTATTACTTTTGTATTAGGGAAACCAAGGCTGAAGGATGTCTACAGGTACACTGTTGACACTGAGGTGTGTTCACACCAAAAGATGACACGTTGACTTTTAACCTTGTGAAAAACTGGACAGTCTACAATTAGCTATTTTCAATAATTCACGATATGGATACAGGACTACTCGATGGCCATGGGTAACTTTGAAAGAAATATGCAGGCATCATCATTCCAGCCGTCCTCCAACTTTCTTCTTCATTCAGAAGGAAGTTGCATAATGATGTATCTTTATTTCAAACTCTTCTGCCCTTATTTACCACGTTAATCCCTTGGGGGGCCAATTCTTTGAAATATGTATCTAGAAGCTTATGATGTCCGAAGCCTAACGCCTAGTCCTGTATCGGTCAGTGATAGGTCAGACGTGGTAGGACTGTTTAAGACAGGGTGGTGAACCATGTCTTTTTGATATAACTTTGGCTGACGATGACTGGAAATGACTTTACTTTCACTGTAGTCATCAACAGCTTTCCTTTTCCTCCTGCACCTTTCTGCCTCCCTACTAGATCAATATGAAGACAATGCCTGCAGTGATGTTCAGACTGCTGACCGGACAAGAGACACCCATCTACATATAGAGGAGACCTTCACTACTATCGCACAAGACCAGTGGGCGCATGCATATAATAACCACTCCTGGAAAAATGCTCCATTTGGTCGACTTGATCACCAAGTTATAAAAGATCAACACCACCGACCATTAAAAACAACACCAACATCAACACCCATGTTTAAGATAAAGGCAACAAGGCCAAGCTGCTGTTTACCAAGAAAAAACAAACCGCCACGCTTAAATCACGTCGCTACCTGTGTGTGCTGCCTTTCGTGGTCCGCTATGTTGAACCCACAGTGTACATAACCCTGCTCCTTTCTGATGTGTGCCGAGGCGGCGAGAGGCCCCGGGGCCGTTGCTTCAGGGCATAGGGGACGCAGCGCGGACGCCTGCGCAGACCGGGGAGGAGCAGATCCGTTTACAGTATTACCCCCAGCGCTGGGGAGGGGGGAGGGAGGGGGGAGTTGTGTCTGCATGAAGTGCCCAACTTTAGTTCTGCATGGCTAGTGAGTTGGAGGAGATAGACAGGGAGTTCAAAAAAAAAGGAGGAGAAAAATCATTTTATTTGGAGCTGTCGCAAGCGCTGGAAAGAACATCCAGTTCTCACCTACAGATTAGTTGTTTCTCTTTCTTGAATTGCATTGTCATAAGGAGTATAGTGTGAATAAGCTGTCTATAGTGGTGAGTGTGAGCATTGGGTATGGGAGAGAGGGAAATAATAGGGCCATGATTATTTTCTTATGAAGTGACGAAATAGTACATTTATTTTTTATTTCATCGTTTTTTTTATAATATTACGAGGTGTAAAGTGTAATTCTACTGTACATAGTTTGGTTTCCAATAGGTACTGTGTGGAAAGGCTTTGTGTATTCCTAGATGCATGTTACATCCTCTACTTTAACTTTAATCTACAAGAAGAATAGGCACCGGTATTCATTTTTGAACTGTCTCAATGTTTTCTGTATCATGTTTCAGAGGAACATACTATGTTGTAAAAACGCTCTTTAAGTATTGAAACAATGGTGAAATGGTGTTCCTGAAGGCCAAAGAAACCATTATACTTGGAAATACATATTGTTCAGCATATTTACCATAGCGTACCAGAATGTATCAAACTATATGTAACTATATGAATGTATTAGACAATTAAAAAACTAATGTCACAGCGTAACAGCTGCCCCAGTTCTTTTTGTGAAAACAAAAGGCGTAGAATCGTCAAGTCATGTGAAGATGCCTTTGCATGTGACTCTTTGATTAGCAAGCAGAATAGTTTGAACCCTCATTAAAACTTTCATAGTTTAGAGTTTACAAAGTGGAAATGAGTGAAGACCCAAGAGCATGGAAAACTGCTCGGAAGCAAAGCTCAAATGCAGAGGACATATTTGCATAAATCTTTTTCAAAAATCCCTAAATATATATATACAGGATGGGGTCAAATCAGTTCATTATAGGATGGACGATTTTGATGCTTTTACATTTTACTCTAAGTTTTTAGTCTAGATGACTAGACCTGCTTCACTTTAGGAAATATCACAATAGAGGTTTGTTATATCTTCATAATTTATTTACAGATCCTATCCACAAAACAGATAAAACATTGCATTGGTATGTATACATCATAACATTTATATTTACATTTATATTTTTTTTACAACAAAAACAATGGCACACAACACAGAACAATGACCAGCACTTACGGTGTTAAACAGACATTTACTTAAGAAACTAACATTCTTAAGACATTCATCCAAATATTTTCAAGTATTAGCTGGTAATGGCGACTGATGGGACATCCTCATACATTAGCCTGAAATATAGAAAAACAAAGACTTCATTAGGAAATTCACAAATTTAAGAAAAGTACTGATGTTTTCATGACTGCAAATTATTCATGGTTAAATCATTTCATTGGGCAATGAAAGGAGTATATCAAATGACAGCCCTTTGAACATGGGTACTGCAGTAATATCACTGTACAGACAGGTGAAACGTCAGAGTAGTTTCATGTTCCTTCAAAATGAGCCCCTTTTGTTAGCCACTTACTAGGGTGATTACTGATACGGGCCCTTCCTCCAGGAACACCGAGTTCAGGTAACCCGTCTCCGAGTATGCGTCCTCCTCTTCCTCACTTTCCACGGCTACATTGAAGGCTTGCTTCATCTTCTCTGGTATCAAGCAGTCAAACAGCACCACCGCCATGCCGATAACCGCACACAGCACACCTAAAGAGCGTTAAAGTGCTCGTTACCACCATGACAACAATATCACAATCACTCTCCCTCTGTGCAAAGGGAAAAGACCAGGGGGAAATAATGAGTTGGTTATCTGGGGTGGAGGTGTTGTTTACCTGTGGCTAGCGCCAGCCAGAAGGAATGGCTGTACTCTGTGACGAAGGTGCCCGTCCCTATGGAGAAGGCGCACTGGGGCAGATTCATTATGGTGGAGAAGGAGGCCATGGAGAAGAAGATGAAGGCGGCCGTGGCCAGCATCATGTAGCCGGCGTACAGGAGGATGGGCATGGAGAGCAGGATGTTGGCCACCAGCCAGCAGCAGAACGCTGTCCTGGGGAGACAGAGAGAGGAGATCGGGATCTGGACCCCACAAAGAAAGTCGACGTTTGATTGATCTAAAAGATGTGTGTGGTTGTTTCTTACCAGAGCGTGGCGGAGGCGTATCGTCCGGAATATCTGTACTGGAAGATGAGGCCGCAGGCACTGTTGAGCGTGAACTTCTCTGCGATGTACAGGATGGGGTTTGGCAGTCCTCTCTCCAGGGCTTCCCGGTACTCCTCCTCCAGCGAGTCCTGCCAGCTGAACATCTCGTTGTAGTCGATGGTCTCGTTGAGTTGCATCACAGGGTTTCCTGTTCGGGAAACCAGGATGTATAAAAATGAAACTGATAAGGTCAGCCAACCGAAAGTAAGACAGGGTGACTCTTGGCTCCTAATGCCTGAACCTGCCCGGACAAAGGCCTCTTAGTCACACAACGTATAGGTGTTTGGTGCAAAGCTTAAATCCCTGAGAATCAAAGGGCTTAGAACTGTCACGCTGGGGAACGTGACTCACCGCGGAGGGTAACGTTGATGCCATAGAGTCCGACATGCAGACCGATTTCAGCATCCACAACGGCATTGCTGAAGGACTTATAGGTGGCATTAGTGGTCGTCCAGCCCTCAGCCCAGTCATTAGTGAAGTTCAGCGCTAGAAGAAATAACAAAGAGGTGTTAGGCCGGCGCTCTCCACACTGATGATGACACACCAGAGAAACACCAACCAGCCAGGGATTCAAACTCACCCACTATCACAGCGCCGATGAACAGGCTGATGATGATACGAACCATCCACAGGTATCTCTGCAGGAACAGATGTTTCATTAGTAACCCCACAACAGGAAGGTGAGCCCCCAGTTCAGGCAGGGCCTGCCCTGGTGGACACCACCACCCATACAGGATTAAACTGTGTTACAAGTCCAACGTATACGTGATTATATTGGTTTGAGGCTCGAGTTTCACTCACCGCCTTGCCTCGGATGCCTGGCAGGATGAGGAGGAGACTGGTCACCAGCACCAGGAACACCAGGATAATGGTGAGCAGGGCGCCGCTGAAGATGAAGGAGGTCCTTTGTAGTGGGTAGAATGGGTAAATGTCATCGTAGAAAGTCATCTTCCCGGCGGTTTGTGGAGGCGCAGTGTGGCTGAAAGACGGTGTTAACAGTGAGGACAGTGTTAGCGGCGGGGCTCTCAGTTACACAGCCGCTCAAAGAGAGAGAGAGGGAGGGCAGGAGGCGTCTTGTTTCTTGCAGTGATGTTGGAATACTTTTTGAGCAATTTAAAAGTAATAAGAACATAAGTGTGACATTATGCCACAGGACATGCTGCTCTTGAACCCCGGGCCTGGTTTAGACACAAAAGACCCACTTTGCACTCTCGTAGCTTTTCTTGTAGTAGCTTGTGATATGTTAACATATTTAAAAAGATCTCAACACATGTTATGTTTAAGGAGATGTCGTGTATTGTAATCGGATAATTTGGAGTAAAGTTTTTTTGTATACTCGTTGCAATAAATACACACAAATGTTTTTCCAATGGCACTGAAGCACAGACATGAATACATGCATGCCCACCCACCCACCCACCCACCCACCCACACACACGCACACACACACACACACACACACACGCACACGCACACACACACACACACACACACACACACACACACACACACACACACAACCGAAAACAAAAAAAATTCCCATATCACTTCATCAAAAAAGGAAATTCAAAAGTTAAAAAGGACAAGAGAAGCCTGCTCACCTGAGAGTGGAGAGTTGTTTGGATCCGAGCGGGAGCGAGTGGTAATGGTACAGGGACATATGGGTACACTTCTTATATACTGTCACTTGGGAGGAGGATGCAGTGATCGGAATCCCTTGAGAAGGAGGTGCGAGCCACAGATTACGGCCATTCCTTAATGGGCGACAGGTCACCTGAAGTATGTGATAAACGCAGAGTGCGTTTATCGCCGCCCCACTCGCTTGCTGCTGCCCCTGCAGCGCACTGGAACTTCAGTACGTGCCAGTGTACTTCTCATCCCCTCCTTTGGATAAGATGTAAGTTTCCTACTTTTTGAAAAATTTTTGATATGATGAACCAATTTTTATTTAAAATGGGCAATTTCATGTAGATCGCAAAGCCCGGATGCATAGTTAAAAAACGAAACTAGAAACTACGAAACATTAAATGCAACACGCTTACCTTTGTTCAGCCAGACTGCTTCTTATTAACACATTCTTTTCACTAAAATGCTAAATCGAATGCCTGTAACCCTAGCCAGCCAGCCGCAGTAGTAGGCAGGTCTCCAGACGGCTCTGAGCAGCTCTTTACTCGACTGCGCTGGAGCGCATCGCTCGCATCAATGGATCTGCGTAAAAGCGCTCAGAGTTCCCCCGTCATGCTCGTTTTTTTAGGCCTACTTGTGATTCAAAGTAAGTGGATGAATGTCATTTGCACGTTATTTTTTAACTTAGCAGTGGTTACCACAGGTCCGAAAAATATATATTTTTAAATATATATATACACATGATATTTTTTATTATTTCACCAGTTTGCCAGTCTAAGAACGACTGGGAGGTCCAAAGATGTGACGGCTGGTACAACAATTTAGGATATCCCAACCGCGGAGCCGTCGGTGAGTATCAGAGAGCAGTGTGTACATGCTCCTGCAGCCCTGCCCTAGTCTGTCGTCCTACTCACTGAGGTTTCTGCTAAAGGTTCCCATCTCATGAGGATCATGCCCGCGCATTACTCGGACGGTGTCGCCCATCCAATCCAGGAGCCGCAGCACCCAAACCCTCGACTCCTCAGCCGCGCTCTGACAGGTGGACCCTCCGGTCTGCCCTCAGCACGCAACCAAACCGTGCTCTCTGTTTTCTTTGGTAAGTGTTTTGCCTCATCAGTGTACAAAGTCTTACTACCCTATGATCATTATGGACTAGCACCATTCATCTAATTTACACAATCATTCTATTCTATTTATTGATTTGCCTTTTTCAACTTTCCAGGTTACCACTTGACGTTCGAGATCTTTGATTCCAGGATGCCTGGATGTCCCCCTGAGTTCATGAACATCGACATTCCAAAGGGCGACCCGGTGTTTGACCCCTCCAGCACCGGAGACGTCGAGCTTCCCTTCCACAGAGGGCCGTGGGACAAGGATTCTGGCCAGAGTCCCAATAATCCCCGGGTTCAGGTATTTAGAAGCCCTGTCGACCAGGGTTATCACTTTAGTTCCCTTCAAACTCCTGCACGACAAGACATGACTAAGATGAATATATATATATAAAACAGATGACATGTTGAGAGGTATGTTGTTATATTGCATTCCTTTGGTCAGAAGTGGTAACAATAATAATGAAATATCGAAGAATAACTTTGGCCTTTGACCAAGCGAAACCGTGATTGGCTTAGGGGTCGTACAAAACATGAAGCGATGAGTATTAAATGTTTGTCTTTACAAAATAATCAATTACATCATATTTATTGGGGAGATACTATTTAACGTGAACATATGTGAGGTGCAATATCCACATGTAATGTGTCTGGTTAACTGAATAGTTACATGTTCATTATTATGTTCACTAGACATTGTCAATATCACAAAAGCTATTCAAAACCTCCCATACCCAATGCAAGATTGAACCTACGTTCAATCTTGAGAAATCCAGGCGACACGAGAAAGAGAGCCTTGGAAGTAATGGACAGGTCAGTGGAGTCAATGAAATCCAAATCCCCCGACTCATAAACTCATTTATCTTTACAAAAGGCATTGTTGTCATTGTGCAACTGTGTTTTTGTGAGGGTTAAGATTGTTGTGTTAACATCTTAGCCCATTAAAGTGTACACAACACGAAAACGGTCAGCAGAAAATCACCCGCAGACAGAACCATTGTGTGTCCATAAGTGAACTACGCTATCCTCACATGGACCCACACCTCGCCTCCCAGTGAAGCCAGGGGCGGGGTGCCCTGACGTGACTCTGTTGTTCCTGGTCCGCTGGGGGCTGCAGGTGAACCTGGTGACAGCCTGGATTGATGGCAGCTCCATCTACGGGCCCTCCTCCTCTTGGTCTGACACCCTGCGTAGCTTCTCCGGGGGGCTCCTGGCCTCGGGCCCCCAGTGGAACATGCCCCGGCAGGATGCGGGTCACCTGCGCATGTGGAGCGCCCCGGACCCCTCCACGGGCGACCATGGTCCCGCCGGTCTCTACGGTAACACATCACTTCACTCTAACACATGCAAGCTGGGCCTCTTCCTTTCTGATGCAGCATCGTCAATAGAAGAAAGAAAGAAAGAAAGAAAGTTTTTGTGGTCCAGGGTAAGTCAGATGGATAGTTTGGTTTAAGCATCTTTGTTATCGAGTTTATGTTAAAACTCAGATGACAATAAAGACAATTGGTATCCCCTGGGTTACGCTCTCCCATCACGGCATAGAGCCTACAATGACATGTGTGTGTGTGTTTTTGACGTGTGCTGACTCTCTATTGTGTAAACGGATTGTTAAGCTCACCACAGCACCAGAAGGCCCGCAGCGTGGCCCCGCCCAAACCCGTGTTTTGTTGCTCCCGCGTGGTGTGCGTGCGTCTTGTTATTACCCCGGCCTGGGTGGTGGTGGGGCTGGGGATTGTCCTACTGTTGTAACCTTCAGCTCTCAGGCCCCTTTGGAAACAAACATCTGTCATTATCACTCCATTAGTGGTCGGAGCGGGCCCATACCAGTGAAGGGACGGGAACGTAACAATGAAACGTACACGTCTTCAGCATAACATCAACGCTTCATCATTACACCATAGCCTCAACATGTCTCTGTAAATGTTAGATCATGTCATAGTATCTGTGTGTTTGTTTCTACCATGCTGCCGAGCCACGTTATCATGTAGATCCAACTGGAAATGTTCCCCCCTCCTCCTGTGTCCAGAGTTTGGCAACGCCTGGGCCAATGAGAACCTGTTCACAGCCGCTGAGGGGATTATCTGGTTTCGTTACCACAATTACCTGGCCGCCCGCCTGCAGATGGAGCAGCCTGGATGGTCAGATGAAAAGCTGTTCCAGCACGCCAGGAAGACCGTGGTGGCCACACTCCAGGTACGGGGTGAAGTACCTCTCTGTCCATGTGTCAGCGTTGGACGGGAAGGCTAGCTTACATCATGCACTCCCTGGGCCGGTCAATCATTGAAATACATCATTATAACTCAAATGACATCATTAGTATGACAACACTGCGGGGCCATAAAGGACCTGCATCGCCACGGGAAAGAACAAACAATGGAGAAAGAATGAAGAGTAGATATGGACTGTGTACAACATACAGGGAGATATTTGGAGACACTTCAGATCATCAGCTGTGTGTTTAGTTTCCTCCTTTGTTGCTCCACAGAACATCGCCCTGTATGAGTGGCTCCCTGTGTACCTCGGCAACGGGACTCTTCCGCTGTATCCAGGTGAGCAGAGGGAAAAGGATTCTGTGGACACAAAGGGGGAGGAGGAGCAGGCGATAGACTGCTGACCGCAAGCCTCTATTAGCTCAGCTACCTCTGGCGCTGTTGAACAAATATGTGCCCTGTCAGCAGGCAGGCTCTCTCAAGCTTCTGCTGAGTAAGGCAGAAGGAGATGTAGGCTAAGTGGACCTGGGCCAGGTTTCACGTATATCTCTATATCAGATAACCCTACCCTGCTTTGATTTTGTATGCTTGCACGTCTACAAGGTGTGCTTCTGTGTGTGTGTTAAGGTTATCAGAAGTTTGTTGACCCAGGGATTTCCCCTGAGTTTGAAGTGGCTGCCATCCGCCTCGGCATCACGGCGGTCCCACCTGGCGTCTACATGAGGTACTGGTCGCTAAGGAAGTGTTGTCCTAAAAGAAAGACGGTGTAAACAAAGCCTTCCACTTGGTCACATTGTAGGAACAGAACCTGCCATTTCCGGGAGGTGGTGAACGCCGACGGGAGCCTCTCCCCTGCACTGCGTCTGTGTAACAGCTTCTGGAAGCGTGAGGTACCTTCTCCCATCCTGCCATATTCTTTGGCTGATCCATAATATGGTCCCCTGTGGGGCGAGGTATGCTCTATATGTATATCATATGTGAGCAGTTATTTTCAAAGCCTTCATAGAATCAGCTACCTGTTCATTGTTGACATGCGGTTGGGCTTAAATCGTCCGTTGCTTTATTTCGTCCGCACCGTTTCAACCAGAGTGTGAACATGAGGACCGGCCAGGATGTGGACGACCTTGTCATGGGCATGGCCTCGCAGATCGCAGAGAGGACCGACAATGTGGTCGTGGAAGACCTGAGAGGTTCATGATCATAACCCTTCTTGTTCACTAATAGCTGTTCATTATGACACCTGAGGAGTAGAACAACGGTCCCCTCTCTAATCCGATCTCTGCCCTGCCAGACTACATGTATGGTCCCCTTAGGTTCTCCCGCTCGGACCTGGTGGCTCTGACCATCCAGAGGGGGCGGGACTTCGGCATCCCCACCTACAGCGAGGTGAGGCAGGCCCTGGATCTGCCTGCCGTCAAGACGTTCGGTGAGATCAACCCAGAGCTGAACCGCAGCAACCCCCAGGTAGTCTAACGCTCCACCACTGATCCCTGTGTAACAGTATAACCCAGGTAGCCTACCGCTCAACCACTGATCCCTGTGTAACAGTGTAGCTCAGGTGGCCTAGCGCTCCACCACTGATCCCTGTGTACCAGTGTAGGTCAGGTGGCCTAGCGCTCCACCACTGATCCCTGTGTAACAGTGTAGCTCAGGTGGCCTAGCGCTCCACCACTGATCCCTGTGTAACAGTGTAGCTCAGGTGGCCTAGCGCTCCACCACTGATCCCTGTGTAACAGTGTAGCTCAGGTGGCCTAGCGCTCCACCACTGATCCCTGTGTAACATTGTAGCTCAGGTGGCCTAGCGCTCCACCACTGATCCCTGTGTAACAGTGTAGCTCAGGTGGCCTAGCGCTCCACCACTGATCCCTGTGTAACAGTGTAGCTCAGGTGGCCTAGCGCTCCACCACTGATCCCTGTGTAACAGTGTAGCTCAGGTGGCCTAGCGCTCCACCACTGATCCCTGTGTAACAGTGTAGCTCAGGTGGCCTAGCGCTCCACCACTGATCCCTGTGTAACAGTGTAGCTCAGGTGGCCTAGCGCTCCACCACTGATCCCTGTGTAACAGTGTAGCTCAGGTGGCCTAGCGCTCCACCACTGATCCCTGTGTAACATTGTAGCTCAGGTGGCCTAGCGCTCCACCACTGATCCCTGTGTAACAGTGTAGCTCAGGTGGCCTAGCGCTCCACCACTGATCCCTGTGTAACAGTGTAGCTCAGGTGGCCTAGCGCTCCACCACTGATCCCTGTGTAACATTGTAGCTCAGGTGGCCTAGCGCTCCACCACTGATCCCTGTGTAACAGTGTAGCTCAGGTGGCCTAGCGCTCCACCACTGATCCCTGTGTAACATTGTAGCTCAGGTGGCCTAGCGCTCCACCACTGATCCCTGTGTAACAGTGTAGCTCAGGTGGCCTAGCGCTCCACCACTGATCCCTGTGTAACAGTGTAGCTCAGGTGGCCTAGCGCTCCACCACTGATCCCTGTGGAACAGTGTAGCACAGGGTATTTTCCTGCTGTCATGACTCATATTATTACTTTGTGAGGTCATTGCCTGGGAAACATTGCCACGTTCACACTGTCTTCAACAGCCGCTGATCTGCAGAGATGTGTAGCTTAGCAGCTCCTTGTCCAGCCCTTGCGTTGGCTAAGCAGTAGATGAGGATGTGCTCCATGCCGTTGCTGTGGTTGCAGTTGTTCCGGGATGTTGCAGAGCTGTACGGCGGAGACGTCTCCA
Source organism: Pollachius pollachius (assembly GCF_949987615.1). NCBI lineage: Eukaryota > Metazoa > Chordata > Actinopteri > Gadiformes > Gadidae > Pollachius > Pollachius pollachius. The sequence goes on along the minus strand of NC_136942.1, from coordinate 22,303,715 downwards.
AACTGGAGCTCTTCCCTGGAGGCCTGCTGGAAGCTCTCCATGGCCCGGGGCCAGTATTCTCCAGCGTCGTCCTGGATCAGTTTGAGCGCATCCGAAATGGAGACCGCTTCTGGTTCGAGAACAGGCAGAATGGGTAAAAACTCCTTTGTAGCTACAGCCCCTTTATAACAAAGAGCAAACAGAAGTCTCAATGTTACTTAAGGGATCTTGTATCCTCTATAACCATGAAAGTGGCTGACCAGCCTTTGTCCGTCTGCAGTTTGTTCACCCACAGTGAGATCCAGGCACTCCGCAAGGTGACGTACCATGATGTCCTGGTGGCCGTCACTGGGGCAGAGGCTGGCGACGTGCAGGAACACGTCTTCCTATGGATGAACGGTCAGTCAGCTTCCAGGTCATAATGCGATAATAATGGTGTATCGTTGAGAACGGAAGAAAGGAAAACGTTCTCTGTGCTCTATTATCCCAACCAGGTGACCCGTGTCCTCAGCCAGCACAAGTCAATGCTTCAGGGCTTCACCCTTGCACCCCATTCACCACACTCAACTACTTTGACGGGAGCAAAGCTGGTTTCGGAATCTTCGTTGTGTGCTTGTTCCTGTTCCCAGTGGGTCGGTGGTCCTTATATCTACATGAAGTATTGCTGTTTGAAATGCTACCTGTGATGTTCTTAGTGTTCATTGGGGATTATTTTGACTCTATCCCTACAGTGAGCCTTATTGTGGCTTGTATGGTGGCGTATATTCGTAAGGCAAGGTACAAAAGGTTTAAGAAGAGAAGAATGGCAGTGAAGGGAACAGAAGAGCCTGTTTCTGGGATCATGGGTAAGAGACTTCGGTCACTGTAAAGCCCCTTCTTTATTTCTTTATTTCTTGCTTGCTTTATTTCTTTCTAGCTATCTTTCTCTAATTTTTGCTTTGTTTCTCGCTGACTTTAAGTCTCTTCTGTATCTCCCTTACACTGTAAGTCAAAAGTGGCCTACAGATATATGTTTTGTTTTATCTATATGTACATATATATATATATATTTTTTTTTTTTTTTTATTATATATATATATATATATATATATATATGTGTACGTTAGCAGTTAGTTGTCTTAAGTCAGCTCAAGGTCACCTCCAGATGGATGCTGGATATTGGGGGAAATTAAACCCTTAATCTTTCAGCTGGGACTCAAACCCCCTGACCACAGCACTATCCTCTTCTTACTTTCTTGCGTTTTTCATGCAATGTCCCGTTAGCTGAATAACCTTGGGTCCCCCTCCCTCTCCCCTTCCCTGAACCCTCTCAGCCTACGAGTGGTGCGGTCATAAAAAGCCCCTGCAGTCCGTCAGTGTGGCGGTCAACGAGAAGAGGAGGGTGCAGGTGTTTGACCACACTGGCTCGGTCCTCCGCAACCTCAACCTTGGCAGCCAGACCAGCCTGGAGATCCTTCTCTCCAATGACCAACAGCAGAAAGTACTGCTGCTCAAAGTACCCAAAGAGTACGACCTGGTGAGTCCATGCATTGAGATGGTGTTGGTCTATACCTGCAGGTATAGGCTGCCTCCTAGAAATTAAGGATAGAAATGTAAATAATCGGTGTTCAAATTTGAATAAAGGGAAGGTGCGAGGCATTACAGTGGCTTCATCAGATTCAGATTCATAATGGGCCATTCTGCATCCATCAGCCAATCACAAGCCTGTTGTGTTCCCTCTCCTGCCACACAAGGTGTTGTTCTTTGAAGACGAAAACAAGCGAGCAGAGCTGGTGAGGCAGCTGAACCCCGAGGCGGAGGGGTCGGGCCAGCAAATCGCCATGACGCCAATGAGAGAGAAGGACATCCTGGGCGAGGCGCTGACCAGAGAACAGCGGGCTCAGATCGTGGAAACATTCATCCGCCATGCGTTTTCTGAGGTAACCAGCAGCGCTCACCTGGTCTCATATTCCGACGCAGCAGCGGAACACGTAGCCGCTCCGGTCGTGGTCACGGTGTCGGCGTCAGCGTTTGTTCGAGGTCAGACCTCAGGCTGAGAGAACAGATTGGGGCCTTTACCTTGACCTCAGTGGGTTCTGTGGACAGGCCCGTCTGACGTGGGGGATATCGCTAATGTCAACACAGTGAAATGCAATGTAATCCCTGCCTTCTCCGGGCCGCTGCAGGTGCTGGAGATAGAGAAGCGAGACGCGGGGAACATGAGCGGCACGGCCCGCCATAAGACCCGGCAGGTCCTGCAGTGTGAGCTGGCGGCCACCGAGCTGGCCGATGCTCTGGGCCTCAAGCCAGACTCCCTGTTTGTGGACTCAATGTTCACGCTGGCCGACAAAGACGGCAACGGATATCTGTCCTTCCAAGAGTTCCTGGATGTCATCGTTATCTTCATGAAGGGTAAAGCGAACCTCATGAGAGGATACACGTGGTCGTGTGACAACATCCTCCGCCTGGTTTAAGGTGATCTCACTGAGGGGACTCGTGTTTGATGTGTCTGTCTAGGATCCCCAGAGGAAAAGTCCAAGCTGATGTTCTCCATGCATGACATCGCTGGCAATGGTTTCTTATCCAAGGAGGACTTCACCAGGATGCTCAGGTGTTTGTGCTGTCGTTGTCGTTGTTGTCGTTGTCTGTGTGGTACCAACAGACTTTCCTGTGCAGTAACAATGTGCTACCAGTTGTAAGATCGTTGTCTCTCTCTCTCTCTCTCTCTTTCTCTCTCTCTCTCTCTCTCTCTCTCTCTCTCTCTCTGTGTACACTGCAGGTCGTTCATTGAAATCTCCAATGGCGCTCTGTCTAAGAGCCAGGCGGACGAGGGGATACTGTCCATGCTGAAGACGGCTGGCTTCGAAGACAAGGAGCTAATCACCTGGGAGGACTTTCATTTCCTCCTGCGGGACCACGAGAAAGAGCTGCAGTTCTCCGAGCTCAATGTGAAAGGTTTGGAAGGAAACCCGTTCAACTCCAACGTCTTTAGGTGCCACTTTCTCAGTAGGAAGTAGATGAAATGCAGTTGCAGTGAAATGACGTCGATCCTTCAGAGAGAGCAACAGAAAGTGTTGCTTCTTGTTTCCCCGTTTGAATATGCCATGTATGTTGTGTGTGTTGTGTGTGTTGTCTGTATTTTGTGTGTTGTGTTTGTTGTGTGCGTTGTTTGCCTTGTGTTTTGTGTGTGTTGTGTTTGTTGTGTCTATTGTGTGTGTTGTGTTTGTTGTGTGTGTTGTGTGTGTTGTGTGTGTTATGTGTGTTGTGTGTTTTGTGTGTGTTGTATATGTTGCATGCGTGTGTATGTTGTGTGTATGTTGTGTGTGTTGGGTGTGTTGTGTGCGTTGTGTGCGTTGTGTGTGTTGTGCATTGTGTGCGTTGTGTGCGTTGTGTGTGTTGGGTGTGTTGTGTGCGTTGTGCGTGTTGTGTGTTGTGTGAGTTGTGTGTGTTGTGTGCATTGTGTGTGTGGTGCGTTTTGTGCGTTGTGTATGTTATGTGTGTGTAATGTGTGTGTTGGGTGTGTTGTGTGCGTTGTGTACATTGTGTGCGTTGTGTGTTGTGTGCGTTGTGTGCGTTGTGTGTGTTGTGAGCGTTGTGTGCGTTGTGTGCGTTGTGTTTGTTGTGTGCGTTGTGTGCATTGTGTGTGTTGTGTGTTGTGTGCATTGTGTGTGTTTTGTGTTGTGTGCGTTGTGTGCGTTGTGTGCCTTGTGTGCGTTGTGTGCGTTGTGTGTGTTGTGTGTTTTGTGTGTTGTGTGCGTTGTGTGTGTTGTGTGTTTTGGGTTGTTTGTGTTGTGTGCGTTGTGTGTGTTGTGTGTTTTGGGTTGTGTGTGTTGTGTGCGTTGTGTTTTGTTGTTTATCGAGCAGGAATGGAGCAGCACGGGAAGAAGAGGTTCAGTCGAGAACAACGTGTCTCCTTCATCTGCCCAGCCAACAGGTACCAGGCCACAGGAAAGCAGAGGCTAAAGTAAAGTTGGGGCTAAAGTAAAGTAGAGGCTAAAGTAAAGTTAGGGCTAAAGTAAAGTAGAGGCCAGAGTAAAGTAGAGGCTAAAGTAAAGTTAGGGCTAAAGTAAAGTAGAGGCTAAAGTAAAGTTAGGGCTAAAGTAAAGTAGAGGCCAGAGTAAAGTAAAGGCTAAAGTAAAGTAGAGGCCAGAGTAAAGTAGAGGCTAAAGTAAAGTTAATGCTAAAGTAAAGTAGAGGCCAGAGTAGAGTAAAAGTTAAAGTAAAGTAGAGGCTAATGTAAAGTAGAGGCCAGAGTAAAGTAAAGGGTAAAGTAGAGGCTGACGTAAAGTAGAGGCCACAGTAAAGTAAAGGCTAAAGTAGAGGTTGAAGTAAAGTAGATGCCAGAGTAAAGTAAAGGCTAAAGTAGAGGCTGAAGTAAAGTAGAGGCCAGAGTAAAGTAAAGGCTATGGTAAAGTCCAGTGTACCGATTCATACTCATGTGAATTTTATTTCTTAAGCCTCAAACAAGGGGTGCAACGCGTCGACAAATTCACAATTTTGAATCCAAATGAATGAGGTCTTACAGTGATTACTAAAAATAGTCATTAGAAGAGGATTAGAGATGGTTCCGGGGTAACAAGCGTGTCTCTGAAACATTGTTCACATGTTTCAGCACCAACGAGACGGTGAGACAGGAGCTACGCAGGCGGCAGAGGAAGAAGTGAGTATTTAGATGAGTGATGGCTTCTGCAGCAGCCAATTCCTCCATTCATTGATCTGAACACATGCTTTGATTATTTAAGGTACATCTTGGTCGCCACATCATGCCAAAGTGAAAGGCCGGCTACTAAGTCCGTCTCGATGTGTTGTCAGGTCATCCCTGGTGTCCCCTAAGGTCTATGTGAAGCCAAAGCGAGATCACTATGAGCGAAACCCAATCCAGCAGAAGATCCAGGAGTTCAAGCGCTTTGTGGAGAACTACCGCCGCCACATCGTTTGTTTCCTCGTGGTCTACGGGATCGTGGCCGGTGTGATCATCGAGAGATGCTACCGTGAGTGGACCTGTTGTTTGACTATCTCAACCTGTCAGTTCAATACAGTGCGATTAGATGTGATCCATTTGGGGGAGGTCTTTATCCAACGTCTCAGAATACCATGAGTGTATCTGTAGTCTTAGTCAGGGCAGTGGCCCCGTATTGCTCCATGACCGCCCATTTAAAGGTGATATCATGCTTTTTTGACTTTTCCCTTTGCTTTAGACTGTTATATGACTTATGTATGCATTTGTTTACGTTTTAGAAGTCTGCTAAGCTAGAAAATTCTAAGCCCCATTCGCGCCCACTGAGAACTCGTGCCTTTTCTTGTTTACACTCAAACTTTACTGCCGCCTGCGTAGCTCCTGTCTCACCGTCTCGTTGGTGCTGAAACATGTGGACAACGTTTCAGAGACACGCTTGGTACCCCGGAACCATCTCAAGCCCTCTGCTAATGACTATTTTTAGTATCACTGTAAGATATGACCTCATTCATTTGGATGCAAAAATTTGAATTTCTCTACGCGTTGCACCACTTGCTGTGGCTTGAGAAATAAAATTCGCACGAGTGTGAATCGGTGCACTGGACTTTACCTTAGCCTTTACTTTACTCTGGCCTCTACTTTATTTCACCCTCTACTTTACTTTAGCCTTTACTTTACTCTGGCCTCTACTTTACTTTAGCCTCTACTTCACTTCCGGAAAAGTGTGACGTCAACCTGCAGTGGTCGCTGCTGAAGTCCTGGATCCCGGCTACCTGCATTGTTTACAACTTCTCGGGGGTTTGCAGACACATGCGAAAAGCGTTCGACCAATCGTAATATAGTGGGCGTGCTGACCAATCACAGCACACTGGGCTACTCAGGAGGGGGACCTTAAAGAAACATGATAAAATCAGAACGTTTTTGACGTTGACGATGACGTTGAAATTGGTTTTGCAGAAATGAACGGTGTGAGAGTAATAAGGGGTATTTCTAACCTACAGGCATGTAACCCTAACTCATTAAAAACCATGATATGGTATCTTTAACCTTGAGCTGTCCTTGGTCCACTCCTATGTGCCCCTGCCCCGCGGCGTCCAGACTACGCTCTGCAGGCGGACGCGTCTGGCGTCCCGGAGACCTCCATGGTGGGGATCATCGTGTCGCGGGGCTCCGCCGCCGCCATCTCCTTCCTGTTCCCCTACATGCTGCTCACCGTGTGCCGCAACCTCATCACACTGCTGCGGGAGACCTTCCTCAACCGCTACATCCCCTTCGACGCCGCCATCGACTTCCACCGCTTCATGGCCATGACGGCCATCCTGATGTCAGGTAGTAAATCACTCCGCTGTCACGCCGGCGGCTTTAATTGGAACATGGGGAGATGGGCTCCGGTGGTCCGACCTTGTGCCGCTTGTGTTGTCATAACCTATTGTTGTCTCCTCCTCCTCCTCCATCATAGTTATTCACAGCCTGGGTCACGTGGTCAACCTCTACATCTTCTCCATCAGTGACCTCAACATCCTCGCCTGCCTCTTCCCAAAGGTGTTGGTTAACAATGGGTAATTGGAAATAATACATATATATGTATATATACGTCCATGCAAATATATATATGAGCATTTAGCGAGTCAATCATTTATTTTCTTTCTTCTCAGATCTGAACTTCCACTAAAGTGGTACTTTTGGTTCTTTCAAACGGTCCCAGGTAATGTGTGAAGAGTGAAGAGTGATGCTGGCTCCACAGTAGAACTACAACCCCCAGAGGGCATGTGGTTGGTTGTAGTTCTGCTTTATGACCATCTTGCTTCTTTGTTTCAGGCATGACTGGCGTCCTGCTGCTCTTCGTGCTGGCCTTCATGTACGTGTTCGCCTCCCATGTCTTTCGTCGCATAAGCTTCCGTGGATTCTGGATCACACATTACCTCTACGTTGTGGTGTACATTCTTGTAAGTAGATATCCCCCGGGAATTAAGCTCAAATACCAGAAAACGAAATGTACTATATTAATCCCAGATGGGAAGTTAACAGCAGCAGAAATATAGGACAGGAATAAGTACATCAAAAATAAAATAAATACCATTTGTAAATATGAATATACAAAAGGAAACCTATATAGCCTACTTTAAATTACCATGGCAAAAGACGATGGCAGACTCCACCTAGGGGGCTTTTATAGGACTCCTCCAGACGAGGATGCAGCGTGGAGGGGATGGTACTACGGTTCATTGGAAGGTTTACAGATGATGATGCAAGGCCTGGTGCTCCCTGTTGCCATGCAGGAGACCTCTTCCTCAGTGTGTGTGGAGATGGCTGGTTTAACCTGTGCACACTGATGGGTCAATGCACAAATGGTGTGCAGCCTCACCCAGCCCCAGAGCCCAATCTGACTCGGCCAGTGGAGGCTGCTGAAACCGGCCATCCTCCACACACTTCCCCCATTGACCTTTGGCCTTGTGGTTCTGTGCTCCCCACCAGACGGTGGTCCACGGCAGCTTCGCCCTGCTACAATCACCCCGCTTCTACATCTATCTGATCCCCGCGGCACTCATCTTCCTCCTGGACAAGCTGGTCAGCCTGAGCAGGAAGAAGGTGGAGATCCCCGTTCTCAGGGCGGAGCTGCTACCCTCAGGTGAGGTCTAGGTCAGGTGAGGGCTAGGTCAGGTGAGGTCATCTGAGGTCTACGTCAGGTGAGGTCTAGGTCTAGTGAGGTCTAGGTCAGGTGAGGTCTACATCAGGTGAGGTCAGCTGAGGTCTAGGTCAGGTGAGGTCTAGGCCAGGCGAGGTGAAGGTCAGGTGAGGTCTGCGTCAGGGGAGGTGTACGTCAGGTGAGGTCTACGTCAGGTGAGGTCTACGTCGCTGCCCTGTCTCCTAACAGGATGACTTTCGTCTTAGAATCGGTACAAAACCAGTTTCTATATGTCTGGTTTGAGCATTACATTGCATACTTTTAATTACACATTTAGTTTTTTTTAGGTCTCAGCATGTGTACCAAGCTTTTATTAGAGAATGACAGTTTTACCTTCCATCCCTCATTCTGCGCTTCCGCCCTGCAGGGGTCACCCACCTGGAGTTCAAGCGGCCCCAGGGCTTCGTGTACCGCTCGGGCCAGTGGGTCCGCATCGCCTGCCTGATGCTGGGCACTGACGAGTACCACCCCTTCACCCTGTCCTCGGCCCCCCACGAGGAGACCCTCAGCCTGCACATCCGCGCTGTGGGGCCCTGGACCAGCCGCCTGCGGGAGCTCTACACGGAGGACCGCCTGGTGGAGCTGGGCTTCCACCCCAAGGTGCCCTGCGCCTCCCCTGACCCTCAGCTAGCCTTGGGCTAGCCTGCTAGCCTGACGGTGTCCGGCCCCAGCCCACGGGACAAAGCCGCATTGGGCCCTCGCAAAGTACTGTGGTGGAATTTCTGAGCCCAAAATAGACCTGAGTCCTATTTGAAGAGATGATACAGCTACGTTGCTACATTGCTTCGTGCATCGTGCTTCGTGCTTCGTGATCCGTGCTGTGTGCTTGGTGCTTTGTGCTTTGTGTTTTGTGTACCTTTGGGCTAGACGATGACTTTAGGTCCTTTGAGATATTCTTGGCCTGGAGTAAAATAATGAAAAGTGGGGGTTAGGCGTCTCACTCCAAGGTTGCCTGTGAATATTGGGTTTCAAACCCCTGACTGTTTGGCTGAAACACTCCTAAGCAGAAGCCACCCCTTTGATATCTTTGTCTGGTTGCATGGTTTATCATCATATAATGACGATGGTTAATCTAATCTCTCTGTCTGTGGGCAGCTCTACCTGGACGGGCCCTTCGGGGAGGGCCACCAGGAGTGGATCGACTTTGAGGTGTCTGTCCTGGTGGGCGGGGGCATCGGGGTCACCCCGTTCGCCTCCATCCTCAAGGACCTGGTGGTCAAGTCCTCCAACAAGGCCAAGATCCAGTGTAAAAAGGTACATCCACCCAAGTTACCACACGGAGATGTTCCACCAAAGCATCCCAGATGTTCGGAACAGGTCTAATGTTTCTCTCTTGTGAAGGTTTACTTCATCTGGGTGACGCGGACCCAGCGGCAGTTTGAGTGGGTGTCTGACATCGTACGCGAGGTGGAGGAGATGGACACCCTGGAGTTGGTGTCGGTCCACATCTACATCACCCAGCTGGCCCAGAAGTTTGACCTGCGCACCACCATGCTGGTGTGCAGCCTGATTGATCTCTTCTTCATTGCATTCAATGTGTGACAATTGAAAAGGTTATGTGCAGAGGCACAGAGGAAAGATGTACTGCTGTTACTACAAAACTACAAATGTGTTCTGCACCACAGTTTTGCAGAGCCTATTAATTAATTGTATCTATTAATTCTTATGGTTGTGATTCTCATCAAACTAAGACGGGATGGCTGACATTACAGCAAAAGGTGTGACATCAGAAAGTATAGGACAGTAGTATCATTAAAAAGAGATGAAAAACAGAATAAAGCTATAGAAAAACAGATTAAAGCTAAACGCAAATGGAGGTATTCCAATATTTACATCATCTCAGACTACTCGGGCTGTAGGCCGTCCTCTATTGCAGATCAGCCCCCTGAATCAAGACAGGAACGTTTTAACAGTAAGACACCATTGTTAATATCAACATTTTTAGCCCATGCATTGTTATTGCTCAAAAGGGGCGCGGTTAAGCGGCAGCTGCTGAGTCTTTTGGTAACAGGCCATGACACAGCTGAGCCTCTGTCAACAAAGATCTTTATCTATTAAAAAATGGTGTGTGTGTGTGTGTGTGTGTGTCTGTGTTTGTGTGTCTGTGTGTGTGTGTGTCTGTGTGTGTGTGTGTGTGTGTGTGTGTGTGTGTGTGTGTGTGTGTGTGTGTGTTTGCGTGTGTGTCTGTGTGTGTGCGTGCATGTGCAGTATGTGACCGAGCGCCACTTCCAGAAGGTGTGGAACCGGAGTCTGTTCACAGGCCTGCGCTCCATCACCCACTTCGGTCGTCCGCCCTTTGTGGCGTTTTTGAGCTCCTTGCAAGAGGTGCACCCAGAGGTGGGTTGTCCCCCCCTCCCCCCCCCCACACACACACACATCCCCTCAATGGGCTGGTCCAGCAGATGGTGGTAATGTAGCACTTATGAACGCCATAGAACTCAATAGGAGAAGAAGATGATGAGGCCCCAACCTCTGAGCGGACTGGGAGCTTCTCCTTTGTGTAGGAATGTGTCCAGTGAACAGCCATTCTGGAAAAAGGGAGCTTGTTTGCAACAAAAAGAAGCTGTATTGATAAAAAAATAATTTTGCCGTGGTCACTATTAGCAATGAATGCCCTGGGGATCGGTTTTGGTGAAAAAAATGCTCTGGTGCTGCTGTTTCACGCTGTTCTAGTGTGTCGGAGGAGGTGGCCGGGGAGAAACAACGTGCAAATGTCTTGCCTCTGATTGGCTAACAGCGCTGTCCATCACAGTTATAAAACAATTAAACTTCCAGAGATACTGATGGAGAGGGAGAAGGAGAGAGAGAGAGAGAGGGTGAGAATGAGAGACACAGAGAGCGGGAGAACGAGAGAGAGACACGGAGAGATCACTCGGCCAAGAAAGAAGAGTTGAGGTAGAAATGGTTGGATTCCTCCTGGCCAAGAGATTCAACGTTGATTTGTTATTGTCACAAATAGCACAGGCACTAACTTGTTCGACAATGTTAGCACCTTGCTGTTATACCTCCTACCTGCCGAGATGGGCTCTGTGTCACCTGGCCGCAAAATCAATACTGTCTTCCTATGGGCCGTCGCAAGCCAAGGTGGGCGAGGCCATGAAAACTAATTCACCAAATTACGTCAGTTGGTGAGCCTTTTCTAATTTGCTCATTTAAGCATCTTTTTTCTTTCATTTGCTAATGCAGGCAATCGAGGAAGAATAACATTTTTACGTTCAGAATGCATATGCAACTCAGAGTGACCTATCGTATTTCAAAAGAAACAAGATTAAACGGTTTCTCAGGGAATGACACCTTGAAGATAAACTGTTGCGATTCGATTTCATCATCAGACTCCGCTGATGTCGAAGTTGCGAAAGACTCTTACATCAGACTGTGCCTCTCAATGGTACTGCTTTTATTCATAGCACAGTTAAAAAAATGAATGATCGCGCGCTGGTTGGTCCTTTTTTGGGCTGGTCGAAATCATTTGAAAAACACACATTTTATACATAGAAGGACTGCCTACTGCTTCTTTAAGGAGAGGGTTAGGCCTCTCCTAGCGATAGTTTGAAACCTTTCTCTCCACCACCTTAGCCACTGTATGGTCTGGGACTTGTGCTCATGAGACATCTCACTATGTCTTCTTTTATTGTTTTTTTTTCAGGTTCACAAAATGGGCGTGTTCAGCTGTGGACCTCCGGGACTGACCAAGAACGTGGAGAAGGCCTGCCAGCAGATGAACAAGAAAGACCAGGCCCACTTTGTCCATCACTACGAGAACTTCTAACCCCAGCGCCTGGCTCACCAGAGAGTCGGAGATGGAGAGAGGAAGTCCAATTTAGATTAGAAACAAATGCAGTCTTTCCAATGGAAGATAAGCTGATGTTGAAGTTGAAATTCCCATTATTTCTCAGAGCTTTACGTCTCCTTCTCAGTGCCTCATCCACATTGATCTGTAATGTACAGCTTTGATAAAACTATTGTTTGGAATTTTAACATAGTGGTGTGCTGTTAAACCATGGAAATAAGAGCGACTAAATAAAGTGCCTTTTATATGAACTGAAATGAGTTGGAGGAGTTTGTACTGTAACTGAGTGGGCATCTTCTATAACTCTTGGTCATATACAAGCTACAAGGAGTTCAATGAAGTGATATGTTCTATAATATATAAGTAAGATACTATAATATACAAGTTAAATGTGTATATATATATATAAATATATTTATATTCAGACAAAACACATACTGTATAATGGTATGCAGGTTTTGGTGACTGGCCCAATTGGCATTCAAACCAGACCAAACATTTGTTTTTCTATCGTTCAATACTTCATTTATCATTTTAAAAATAAATAAAGTAAATAGATACAAGATATCCATAGATAACATGGCTTTTCTTTATTTAATGTTATTCATTCTCTTATCTGCACCTCCCTCACATGTTTAATATTTGAACGCGTTATTGCCTATTCCCAATAAGGCGATAAGACTGACCAGGCTTCCTTCTTGAAGCAGGTCAAACCTCTTTCTAGCCCTTTTATAGCCCTTTTATAAGGGAGGCATTTTGATAGTCACTGCAGGGAAAAACACAGGTGTAATTAATCTGCTTCATAATGGCCTTGTTCAATTTAGGGGGCCCAAGGCCCTGATATTGATCATGCTGGCTCACTGGGAGATTCATTTATCCAGTGTTGACCCTGGTTTGACAGGCTGCAGTGAACAGTCCCTCACAGATACAGGGCCCAGCCCTTCTCAGGCTAATACAAGACACCCGCGACTAGGGCTGGGAATCACAGGCTACCCCCCAATATGATACGCGATACATGGCCCGTGATACTGATAATATCACGATACAGCAATTCTGCAATAATCAATATATTGTTTGACAAACCTATAACAAAACATCACGATATATGTCTTACGATGAATGCAAAATGACTGTGAAGTACTGGATTTTGGTCTTTATTCATGGTTCAAACTGAGTTTTTCAGTTAATCGTCTTTTGTTAGTTAACTTCCGTTCAAGTTTCTTTCATTCATGTGTTGGGCACCACCTCCAGGAGCAGAAGAAGGGCGACGATATATCGCTATATTGATATTTTGTCCCACCCCTACTTGTGACCCGTGGCCCCTTCATATGTATCATTTACATCAAAATGACTAAGTCTGGAGAGTTTCAAATACAGATTGTAGACCAGTGGTATGAGAGACAAGGACCCCTCATCCAGGGACGGGAGCAATAGGGGTCCAATGGGAATATAATGGGAGTCAAACATTTTTGGTCAACATCATTTAAGTTTAAGACCAAACAAAAAAGTAAAGGGGGAAAAAATGAAGTTATATAAGCTTATGAGTTTATATAACTTGGGTGGCTGGTTTGAATCGCGACCGGTAGGCAAAAATGTGTGTGGGGGGGGAGTAGTTCTGCAGCACTCTCCTACGTCCCTTGAGCAAGGCACCTGAAACCCCCACCTGCTCCCCGGGTGCTGCACTGTGGCTTCCCACTGCTCCCGGTGTGCCCTGTACCCCATGTGTTTTCCTCTGACAAGGTCACTCCTCTGCATGTGTTCATTTGAATTTCTCCCCAAAAGGGACAATAAACGATAACTTTACTTTACTTGATCTACTTATTCGTTCTATGAGAAACACCTGTGTTTGTCGAAAACATGAAAAGGGTCTTTTGCCATGTCATGCTAATCTATTCATTACGATTACTCCTAACTTAATCGCCTTGCTGCATACTGATGCATAGATAAGCAGAGGAAAATATGACAACACACAAGACCGGAGAATCATTAGTTTGTGTTCAGTTTGGCCAATCTAAATGTCAAAGTAAGGCAAACAGATAAACAGCTCAGAGAAAGAAGACTCAATCTCTCAGAGAAAGCTCTGGACTTCTCACATTCTAATAGACAGAACATGCATTTTACAAGCTTGTTTACCCATTATAGTTGTTAGAACAAATGTGGTCCATTGGTCTGCTTAGACTCTCGACACAAAAAAAACAATTTACTAAGACTTAAAGAAGCACGCAGCATTTACCCAGAAATGGTTCCTGCATCTCCTACAAGGAGGAAATAATTTTGTTTCTATTATTGTAACATGGAAATATGCCTCATTATCTTCAAGAGATTGTGCTCATTGTAATGCTTTCAATGCATTCCCAATCAATTCTCCCTTAATCGAGTTTCATTGAAACTAAATCTTATCCAGCCCACTGATTTTCCTTGTATATTTGTCCAGGTTGCCTGCTTATCCCATGAGGAAATAATATAGACACCCACTGCCCTGTTTCAGTAAGCCTTGCACCCTTGCAGTGGTATGATAAGGTGTTGCCAAAGTTTTACTGACCACATTACCTATCGCTTGTATTTGTCTAGGGCTGTGTTCTGGCACGCAGGCCGAGAGACCAAGCCAAACATTTGCTAACACGATCATGGGTAATCATACAAGAAGTGAGACATATCTGTCCATTCTGAAATCATGAGAATCTTTTTTTGAGCAAGCTATTGACTAAGCAGAATGTTATTCTCCTGGGGACGAGGGAAATATGTCTTTAGGTGAACCTGTGAAATGTGCACCTATTTACCTGGTTGATATTGAGAAGAATTCACACATAAGACTGATTGATAGTGAAGGAGGCAGTGTAAGGCAGACTATTTTAAAAGGCAGTATAAATAAAGTAGGTAATTTTATTATGATAACACTGATAGCATGAGATCCAATGAATGAAGCTATAGGCTACATTCACATAATAGTATCCAAAATAACAAGAAGAACTTCTTTCATAAACAGCTTTGTGGTGAGCTATTATGTTGGTCAGGTATAAGGGAATTGTGCGGATTGTATCCGAATGCCATACAAGGAAATACATAGAATGATATATTAATTGTGTATGTGTGTGTGTGTGTGTTTGTTTGTGTGTGTATGTGTGTCTGTGTATCTGTGTGTGTGAGAGTGTGTGTGTGTGTGTGTGTGTGTGTGTGTGTGTGTGTGTGTGTGTGTGTGTGTGTGTGTATGTTTTTCTTGCCCTTGTGGGGGCTTGGGTAAAGGGGGGTGTCATAAATATTTGGCCTGTTAAGCCCTTTGAGACTGTAATGGTGATTTAGGGCTATACAAATAAAATTGAATTGAATTGAATTGTATGTCTGTGTGTGTGAGAGTGTGAGAGTGTGTGTGTGTGTGTGTGTGTGTGTGTGTGTGTGTGTGTGTGTGTGTGTGTGTGTGTCGGTGTGTTGGTGTGTGTGTCTGTGTCGGTGTTGGTGTACACATTTGCAATTCTTCAGCTTGCTATTTCTCGATATCAAACTGCACCCTCTTCTGGTAAAAAGCCAAAATGCCTCAATGCAACATTTAGGAATAATACAAAATGAGTAGACACGTACAGTATTATACATTACCGTAGTTATTTCATTATTACTCTGTCCAGTAAACTGTATGTTGCTAATGACTCACTGCCTTTGCTTTTCTTATTTTTCTCTGTTCCCCTCAAAAACGCTGATTGTGAATATATTTATATTTCCGCCATTTAAATATTGCTTCTTGTTTCAAGCATTAGCAGTGATATGCTACATGCCTTACTCAAGGATGAGCATAAATAAGTAGAGGGAGGACCATATCTGTCCTGTCGGCTTTACCTATTGGGTGACCTCCTCTGGGTATTGTGGTCAGAGGTTGCTCCGCTAGTATTTAGTGATTAACTGCCGCATGCGCCGCTGTTTATGTGGTGTTGGTGCGTCTAAAGTGGCTGTTTGATAAAGCATTTCAACTTTCCTCCAAATCAAATAAATCAGAACCAGCTAACTATACCCAAATGCATGTTTGGACGTTGGGGCTACCAGATTATGCACAGAATGATTATCTTCAGAGGGCTGTAATGTCATGAAACAGACATATGTCTGTGAATTCATTAAGCAGCGTGTATTAGCCAACCTGGCAGCCTGGCTAATCTTCTTAGTGTCTGTAAGTAGCCAGTCAGGACGGGACCGCTGTCCAGATCTGTCTGCTCCTGTCCCAGATCCGCCACAACACCCAGAAGGACGTCTGGGGAAACACTGGCTGCGCGCCGGGCTCCCTGGCCTGAGACATGCACATCCCTCCGTTCGGGGGGCGAGTGGCCGTGGCAGTGGAGGAGGCGCTGGCGGGCCTGCTGGACAGGAAGGTGTTTGGCTCCAAGAGGTGGTTGGTGAAGAGACGCAGGAGGCAGCTGCAGCGGCAGTACCGGGCAGGCCCCCTGAGGCCCTGCAGCAGGAAGAGGAAACGCTGGACGGCCGGGATCCTGACACAGCACCGGGAGCGCATCCTGAAGGAGCTGGACGTGAGCGGCGTGCTGCCCTACCTGGTGTACAACAAGGTGTTCTCGCTGGCCGAGTACACAGAGATCCTGGGCCAGGCGTCCAGCCGGCGGCGAGCCGAGGTGTTCCTGGAGCGCCTGTCCTCCAAGGGGCCCGGCGCCTTCTACTGCTTCTGCTCGGTGCTGGAGGAGGTGCGTCCGCAGCTGCTCACCTGCTTCCTGCTGGACGGGGAAGGTACAGACCGTCACTGGGGACGTGTGTGTCGTGTCTTGAGTGAGAGAGGGTGGGTGATTGAGGATCTTTCAGAGCGTAAATCAGTTTACTGAGGGATGGTGCTGCCTCGTCCCAGCCAGGAGAAACATTACCCTGAATCTGTACCATTCGGGGGATTTGCTCCCACTGCTAGCCCTGCTAGCACTGCTAGCTAGCTTACGACAACATATGGCCAACTGGCCATGCCTGCTGCTGTCTGTTTCCAACACTGCCTGCTTCATAGACTAACATCATGAACATATAAACACATTGTACAAGAAATGTGTGAGCTCTCTTAAAGGCAGTAGGATCCCCCAACTGAGAACCAGCTCCAGTTACACTGTAGAACAAGCTGGATCTGGGTGTTGAAAGTCTGTTTGGTTTTAAACGCAGTTGGTGGATTGTTTTGTGTCTCCAGATGGTGACCTGAGGAGAGGGAAGAAGGGGGGTCTGCTTGACCCCATTAAGATGTCCAGAGACCTCCACTCTGGAGGGAAGACCCTGAGCACTCCCCCCATGCACCGAGACCCTCTGCTGGACTCCAGGTAGGAGGATCTGTTGAAGTAGTTCCTGTGTTGTGGGTTGGGTGTTGTTAATAGAAGACTACTTAAGGATTTAAATTGACTTTAAATATAATACAAATTGACTCTAAATATAAAAACATAATTGATGACAGATTATATTGGCCGTTCACTTCAAAGTATTGAATCCCATGTAATGGCTTGCATTGGTTCAGTGTTGTTTTTGGGCTCAACATGAACTTCTCAGAGCCTCTATGCCTGCGCTGGAAACGCAGGAACAGCATTTAATGTGGAAACCAAATCTCCCTTTTCGTTCCTCTTTAGTTTTGAGTGCCATCCGTGGAGTTATTTGGTAAACAAATCCTGTCGATATGTAAACACTATTAAATCACTGCCCACGGGTCAATAACGATACGCGATACGGCACCCACAGTAAACATAAGCAGAACACGCTAGCCCAGCGATTCTCCCAAACGCTGCGTCGGCTGATGACAGCAGTGCAGGCCCGAGCAGCCACCGATGTGCCGACCGGAGCACATCCTGCTACAGGGGTCCTTCCAGGTCGCCGCTGTCACCGTGCCGGGCCCTGACGAGCCGCAACGACCAGTCACCGACAGTTTGTCCCTAGATGTTTGGCCCCCTTGGGGCTATTCCCCATCAACTGGGATAACACAGAGAGGGGGGGGGAGGAAGAAAGACAGAGAGAGAGGGAGAGAGATACCGAGAGAGAGGGATACAGAGAGAGAGAGACACACACAGAGACTGAATTAAGACATGGAGCTAGAGATATGTAGAAAGAGAAGTGAGTAATGGGGACAAAGAGAGAGAGAGAGAGGGAGAGAGAGAGAGGGAGAGAGAGAGAGAGAGAGGGAGAGAGAGAGAGGGAGAGAGAGAGAGAGCGAGAGAGAGAGAGAGAGAAGGATACAGAGAGAGAGACACACACAGAGACTGAATTAAGACATGGAGCTAGAGATATGTAGAAAGAGAAGTGAGTAATGGGGACAAAGAGAGAGAGAGAGAGAGAGAGAGAGAGAGAGAGAGAGAGAGAGAGAGGGAGAGAGAGAGAGGGAGAGAGAGGGAGAGAGAGAGAGAGAGCGAGAGAGAGAGAGAGAGAGAGAGAGAGAGAGAGAGAGAGAGAGAGAGGGAGAGAGACAGAGAGAGAGCGAGAGAGAGAGAGAGAGAGAGAGAGGGAGAGAGAGAGAGACGCACACACAGATACAACGAGGCAGAGGGAGCGTGCACCAGGGTCGAGTGGTGGAGGGGAGGCCGTCCCAGGGCTGAGGAGGCTGAGGGGAAGGGACAGACTTGCTCGATGCTCCCCAGACCGTTAAAGAGCCTCTTTTCTGGCTGACAGCCGAGTCAGCGTGACCACCCCTACCCGGCGCTCTGGCCTGGGAGAGCGTTGACACACAAAGACAGGTTGACAGAAACACAGCAACACACACACACACACACTCACACACATTTAGCCCAGGACCATGGTAGCGCCACACGATGCTCATGCTCAGCAAGCCTCCGCCAGAGATGCAGTGCACTAGCCAGGCCATGTAAGTTCATCTGTTTTGTTGTTGCTTTCAGTGCTTAAACCTGAGCTATAGGAATATATTGTAATTATAACGGTCTCATATTACCTCTCCATTGTCATCATTTATAAGTTGCATTGTGTGTGATTTTGAATGTACCCTCCCTAAAATGTCTTTGATGTTAGTGTTCTCTGCATATAAACATCTATCCCCAGCATAACTGAGGATAGGGTCCCGTAAGCGTCAACTTAATTCTGTTGCTGGTGTTATTATTGATGATTCAGTCAGAAGAGAAGTGGGTCAGCTCGTGATTCAAGACCCAGATGCAA
>NC_136942.1:22127714-22280214 GCF_949987615.1 Pollachius pollachius | reverse complement strand
AATAATTACAAATACTGTGTAAACAATACCATGTTCCAATTCAGTCTCACAGGCAATACTGGACTGATCCCTGATGAGCAGATCCTCATTGTGGTGGTGGGCTGATGGCTCAGGGTGCTGGTCTAGTGAGGGGAGGTGATGTCTCAGTGGTCTAGTGAGGGGAGGTGATGTCTCAGTGGTCTAGTGAGGGGAGGTGATGTCTCAGTGGTCTAGTGAGGGGAGGTGATGGCTCAGTGGTCTAGTGAGGGGAGGTGATGGCTCAGTGGTCTAGTGAGAGGAGGTGATGGCTCAGTGGTCTAGTGAGGGGAGGTGATGGCTCAGTGGTCTAGTGAGAGGAGGTGATGGCTCAGTGGTCTAGTGAGGGGAGGTGATGGCTCAGTGGTCTAGTGAGAGGAGGTGATGGCTCAGTGGTCTAGTGAGGGGAGGTGATGGCTCAGTGGTCTAGTGAGGGGAGGTGATGGCTCAGTGGTCTAGTGAGGGGAGGTGATGGCTCAGTGGTCTAGTGAGGGGAGGTGATGGCTCAGTGGTCTAGTGAGGGGAGGTGATGGCTCAGTGGTCTAGTGAAGGGAGGTGATGGCTCAGTGGTCTAGTGAGGGGAGGTGATGGCTCAGTGGTCTAGTGAGGGGAGGTGATGGCTCAGTGGTCTAGTGAGGGGAGGTGATGGCTCAGTGGTCTAGTGAGGGGAGGTGATGGCTCAGTGGTCTAGTGAGGGGAGGTGAGTGCTTGCCTCTCTACTAGTGAACTGAGTGTTTTGTTTTCCACACATTCTCCTCTAAGAAATCTAGACTAATCGACTTACTCTAAAGCTTAGTAGCGCACCCGTTTGTCAGCCGGTATTGACTGAAAAACAAAGTCACTCCATCCACTGACTTTGCTGCTATAGTAGTGATGTATAGTAAGTAAGATTGTTTAAAAAAAACAATATATATATATATATATATATATATATATATATACAGTTTTTTTGTTTTCTTTATTGTATTCATACGCTACATATATATTGATTTTGTAATAAGAAAATAGCAAACCTTTCTGCATCAAGCCAAAAGTGGTTTAACTTCTGATGCTTTGGTGTCTCAAGATGACTTGTGATCAATCTCTCTTCACCACCAACAAGCAAAAACAATTGTTTTATATTTTCAATCAATATGTTAATTGAGTAAGTTAAGTAGCCTAGGTATTCCGCCTAATGCAAAATCTTTTTTTAAATCAGGGTACTATCAGGTTAAAAACGTTTCGCCGAGCCTATTTCACGATTGGAGATGTGGTCACGATGAATTCCCAGTAGCTCCATCACAGTCTCTATTTCCACCACCGCTCTGACAACCAAATCAGATTGGCTTATTATTTTTTTTAAGCCTTTGCATTCTGAGTGGCTCAGCTGCTGGACTTCCCGAATTGATGCGACAAGAGTACATCTCCCATCCTCAGTAGTCCACACCTTCTGGTATCCCCTCCCTCTCCTCTCGCTCCCCTCTGACTCCCCGTCCTTCACACTCTCCCCCCTGCCTCACGCACGGACGCTCGGACGCTGCAGCGCTTCTCTCCAGTGTCTCCACTCAGGTCCTGTAAAGAGGAGGAGGAGGACGACAATGTTTCAATCCTGACTACACTCGAATGGATTGGGTGCTGTGCTGTGAGCGCTGAGACGGTTCGAGTGTCATTGCAGAGATGGGTCGTGGCGGTGAGACACCTTTCTATGCTGTGCTCCGCGGGGAGTGTTTTCCCTGTCAGTCCTTCAGCGCTGGTAATGGCGCTGTGATGCTGCACGAGGAAGACGCAGTGGAGACGGAAGAAGCCAAGGCGGAATAAAGAAATATATGATCACCTATGCTTTTCTTTGGGTTGGATTTTTAGTAGCGGTGGACAATACCATGGTGAATTACCAGAAATATATTACTGTTATGCAGCTGGCTTTGGGGGTGACCGCCTCCAACAAAGAACACTGTCTTCCTCCCAGGAAACGTATGTGGTGAGTATTCTCAGTGCGGATTGTTGTGTGGTGCAGGTGGAGCGGGGGGCAACGGGCCGTCGCCTCCCACCACAGCTTCATATGCAGGAAGGCTCACGGAACCACAGCACGACAAAACGAGCGTTCCCCACTGTGTGACATAATGCTGTTCCCACCGCAGCCAGTCTGCAGCACCGTGTTGAAACCATTAGAGCCACTGACACGGTCGGTAAGGCGACTCCGCATGCTGGGAGCTCGGTTCAGAGGGGGCGATGTGTCCACCTATTTGTGCGTGTGTGTGTGTGTGTGTGTGTGTGTGTGTGTGTGTGTGTGTGTGTGTGTGTGTGTGTGTGTGTGTGTGTGTGTGTGTGTGTGTGTTTATCTCTATCTGCATGCGCGTAAATGTCATGTGCAACGCGCCTCCCGCTCCAGTGCGATATCTCCTTCCCTTTTCCTTTTTTTGTATTTTTTTATCAGGTTGTTAAGATGAATGCGTAGAAGAATGATGTCATTGCATTATCATTGTTTCCTGGCTTCCAACTTCATATGCTTTGATGTCAGGCCTGCGTTATACATATGCTAATTTCCGTTCACTGATAATTCCATTGGAGATTTCATGCTAAAAACTAATTGCATAAACCATGTTACACCATGCTCCAGCTGTAATGTGACAAATGAATAAAACCGAACGCATGAACTATGGTCCTCTCCTGTTCTTATTTACCACCAGAACCCAGATTCTGCTCTTTTGCTTTGTGAATCTCTATATGCATTTTCATTAAACATTTTCTCATGGCTTACTGTCATCATGTGTCATGTGTCATGTGTCGTGTGTGTTTGTGTCTGTCATGGATGTCGTCATTACTTCCCATTGTGTGTGTGTGTGTGTGTGTGTGTGTGTGTGTGTGTCTGTGTGTGTGTGTCTGTCTGTGTGTGTGTGTGTGTATATGTGGTGCCCACTCTATCCTTTTCTGTCTCTCCTTTGGCCGTATATATCTATTCACCTCCCGAGGATCTGCCTTTCCCTCCCTCCCCCCTGCTGTAAGCACATTACGACCAGAGCTGCAATGTGTGTGACAATGTCTGCTTCATTACCACTGGATAAGCATCGCGTTTGATAGGAGAGACAGTTCATTAACGCAGAGCGGCCTGATCGCACTTCCTCTCGGAGCGCTCCCACAGCACTCCCAACATCAGCCGGGATCGTTGTCCTTCTGATGTGTTGTCCAACTGTCACATGTTCATCCTCACCCACCCCTCAACATCATCCTCCAGGAAATACTGTGAAGGACGAACCAAAAGCATTCTGAACATGTGCCGTCTTAGTGTTTCCTTGAGATGATACTTTACATGGCACTCAAAAGGTGGATTTATTCCAAAGGACCGAGTGATGCTGTGGTCTTATTTATGCAGTCAAGTCAGTCAGTCAACACACAACAGAATAATTCCCTTTCACCTGACCTTTCTCTCACTCACATCCACACACGCTAATGAGTAGCTTAATGTTTGGAGTCTGAATCACTCACCGTCGACAACACAGAGCCATGATGTCACTGATGATGTCATTCCCTGATAACACTTTGACCTCAGCTGTGGTCAAAGCGTAGTGCTTGATCTCTGCGACCCCGGACCCCTTGGCCCTGAGTCATCTTCTTAGCCCAAATGTTCCTCTGTAGATCAGCGGTGTCAATGTGGGGATTAATTCTAATTAGAATAATTACTATTACCATTTCAGTTTCATCTTCAAATAACCTATCATAATCAGCTTTTATGTTATGGTATCTAGATATTTAAAACAGGATTTTACTGTTGTATAATGTTGCAATATTTCGGCTTATAAAAATGCACCCCGGACAAGGAGAATATACCAAGGAGAATGAGTTATTACTATTATTGTTATTATTATTAGTAGTAGTATTAGTATTAGTATACTATTATTATTATTAATATGAAGAATATTCAGCACTACATAGAAACCCTGCAAACCTTCATGTTCATAACATCATGGCAAAACATTCATGTATTCATTTGTTTCACCGTTTGTCAAAGTTTGTCAATAGCATGACCACACTGTGATGGTTTGTCGTGTAGCGTGCCATGCATTGGTTTCACAATTATCTCTTTGAAATACTTTCTAGTGTAAATATCATGGAATATGTGCGATCACACTGCTGTTATTCAGAAGCAGAACAGCCGCTACGCTTGCGTTTGAATAGAAGACACCATAGCCCAACTCTCTAAATAAAGAATATATAGTTGAGTTGGAGGTCAAGCAAAGCATGTCCTGAAACTACTTAAAAAGCCTGCATCATTGCATCATCGCAGCACGAGGCTAGCCCCTCACCATGTACCCAGTGTACAAGCATTTTATAATTCTGCTCTCCAAAGCATGAACCTTTGTCTGTGTATCATGTTTTTCATAACCTTGCAGCCTATTCCCTTATTAAGTACAATATGTCCATGCCAACAGGGCTAGGTACATGCTAGGAGATCTCGTTCATTACTTGCCCCTTTGGCATTACGATACATGGATTATTCACCCTTCTTGCATCTTTGATATTTATGATGGTTGTGTCTGAGTTGAAGGTTTCAATCTCTAAGGGTTGGTGTGATGAGTCTTTATAATGATAAGCAAGTATAACCAACCAAATATCTTTGGTTCACACACTCTACCATAGCAAGTGTTTTACATTTCCTAATGCAGTGGGCTATACTTAAGTAGGATCGATTGGATGTCTTAAGCTAGAACTAGAGGCTTGAATGTCACCAAGGGATTGAAGTACATTAGAGTACAATAGAATAGAGAATGGACTGAGGTCCTGTTGTGCTGCCTTTGAGGAAGGTCATTGAAACACTTCATACCAAACGATAAACTGCAGTACTAGGCCTTCTCTCCAGTAGTAGGCCCTCTGTTAATAACACACTCTCAAAATGATTAAGAAATCCTCACTAGTTTTCTTCTGAGCATAAAGAGAGGAGTACAGCTGCATAACAGATCTTCCCGTTGCCTGCAGTCTTAAGAACATATTTTCGCTCGCACACTCAGCCAAGCATTAGCATTAGCATTTACCTGGCCTAATGAACTCTACACTCTGTTGCGAGACCCACAGGGTAATACAAAATAGGTGTTTTGTGTTTTCCCAATGTTTCCTCAACCGTTTCATCCCATGAAAGCCATGGGACCTAACAGGTTCTGTGTAGGATTCTGCCCTGAGATATTTGGGGGCAATGACTGTAGCATCGCAGAGGGTTTTGGACTAAAAGCTGTGGCATAGTTATGCTCTGCCTCACTGCACGCCAGGCCTCTTAGCAGAAGCAGCACTGCAATTTGTTCAAGCTATAAGAGCTGCAGCGCTGCAAGTATGGCAATAAACAGAATTTACAGTTGTAGAGCACTCTGTGTGGATAACACCGTATAAATGGAGTCTGTGTGTGTTGGTGTGTGTGTGTGTGTGTGTGTGTGTGTGTGTGTGTGTGTGCCATTCTCTGTGCAAAGTGTCAACATAAACTTAACACTTAGTGGCTTTATGTGGATATCTGAATGTGTATGGTATGTGTGTGTGTGTGTGTGTGTGTGTGTGTGTGTCTGTGTGTGTGTGTGTGTGTGTATGTGTGTGTGTGTGTGTGTGTGTGTGTGCGTGTGTGTGTGTGTGTGTGTGTGTGTGTGTGTGTCGGTCGTCCTGTGCTTCATTATGGTCAGGGATGCAGGCTCCTCGGACCCTAAAGCCTGGTGCGGTACCCTGGCAGGAATGGGAGGGATGGAGCGTAACATTGCATATTGACCTGCTGATTAAGCATCGGCCATTATGGCTCCGGCAAATCTCAGCCGAAGGTCCCTACAGGGGCGTTCTGAACGGAGGGGGAACCGCATCAAGTGCGGCCATTGATTAATGCAAGCCTCCCTTCTTTATAATAGCAGTAGGCAGCTGCCCGACCTTTCCTCTGAACTACATTATGAAGCCCTGTACTGGGGGGGAACAGCCGTGCTCTTGGCCTGCGCACCCCCACTTCAAACGGACTCCCCTATATTCACCTGGATCACGGATGGTCAAAGTTACCGATGCGATCGATTCATCGAGGGCACATTATAAGTGGAGATTATTCTCGACGTTATCAGTAAACCCAAAGCAGTGGGCATTCGAGCGTTGGGGAAAAAACAACCTTCAAATAATTACCGACCATTTTCTTCCGTGTTTCCAAACGTTCACCTGACTTTTGGTTTCCTGTTTAGGCTAATGCTAATCATGGTGACGTAGGTGTATTAAGAATCAATGCAAGGCATTATTAGAGGTGGTTAACATCCTTAATATCCCTTCAGCTCTCATTAATACAGACCACTGCCTGTTATGAGTACAGATACAAATAAAACCAGCCACCTCCTTCATGGTTTTAACCGCCTCAACACTAGGTAGCTTTGGGTCAGGGTAGAGATCTGCTTGCATGGAGTAGTTTGCCCTTGGCTTTATGTGCGGCTCATTAAATAAATGACTGTTGCCAAGGGAGTGGATACATAAAATGTATAGAGGCCAATGACGCTTTCACTTTGAGTAAGTTGAGCTGTTTTCTTTGCAGGGCTGTACATCAAGATAGATTTAAAGGCCAGAAGTCACCTGAAGACACCTGAAACCACGGCTCTAAGCTCAAAGTGAGGGAAAAGTTAGAGAACTGCGTTATAATTCACAGAAACCAATTCATAAAAAGAATCGGCAGCATCAACCTTACTGATGATTAAATGTCAGTGTGGGAGTTCAGCGTGAACCGTTAAATGGGATCTGATCTGCTTTGAGGCCTGAGCGGTTTGGCTGGGATCCACATGGGACGCACATGGAGGGTTTGAATCTATGCCGGAGTAGGACTGCATGGAGCCGGTGACACACTAGCAGACAGATGTTCTCATTGTCCCGCCCGCTCTTTTGTTTACGAGAAAAACTCATTTAGTATTGCCTGTGCATTATGTCTACCTTTAATTATGCCGGGATGAATCCTAGAATAGTCATTGGAAGCTTTAAATTAATGCAGAGAGAGAGAGTGAAAGAGAGAGAGAGAGAGAGAGAGAGAGAGAGAGAGAGAGAGAGAGAAGACTGGTCAGATTCATAATTACATATTTTCCTTCCTCACACTTTTGCATTTCTCAACACTTATTCTTACAAACCCCATGAGTCCAATGGAACCTAACAATAACAACTTTGTGTAGATGGGGGTTGAAGCTAAAGAAAGGGAAATGGATCAGAGGCTGGTCTGAATCGGTAACCTTGCCGTGTTTTTTAAAGGTTTCATTTCAAGACAAAGATCTCCAAACAATTCAACACAAATGAACTAAACGAATACGTTGTGCGAACTAGAGCAGTGGGAGAACAGATCCCGTCTGTGAAACACGCAGGGAGGTAGCTGAGAGAGAGCAGCGTATAGCAGAGCGGGAGATTGCGTTTTGTGGGTGGTCCGCTGAACTGTACGGGCGGCGGAGGATTGCCATGACGAATGGCAGTCAGAATGACAGGTGATATGTCTCTTCTTCGCCTGACGAGGTCATCCATCTCATCCCCCCCCCCCCCCCCGTCCCGTCCCGTGTTCCCTTGACCCACCTACGTACGTCGGCGTGGTGTGGAGGAGCCGGCTGTACAGAACCACTTTGAACTGCCCTGCAGTCCGGTCTGTCCAGACAGCGTCGCTCCGTCAGAGAGCTGGCTCCTACACACTACAGCGCCTCGTGGCCTTCCACTGCTCTACAGACCCTCTGAATGCCATTGTTCTGTGTCCGCCCCCAGTGGGTATATGTGGTCTTTTGAAAAGCTCAGCCACGGAAGCGATAAGCGTATTGTTGAGTTGGTGTAGGCCTGCATGGCCTCCAGCCCTATCCTCTCCCTCCTCTCAGTCCATGGCCGAGCACCACTGTATAGTGTCCTCCCTGACACCCGAGTGCGCTGGTATTAACAAACTGTGTGTTTGTCCTTCTCCGACTTCTCTTCCCCCCCCCCCCCCCCCCAGGATACACCCGAGCCCTACCGCCGGGTCCATCACAGCCTCCTCCTCCACCAGCACTCTTCAGGGCAAGCCATCACTGCGGCGCATCAAGGGCCGCATCCACCGGAGCAAGAGTCTGGACAGCATCGACCTCCTGGACGCCCATGTGAGTGTGGACATGGTCAAACCACCACTTTGTAATAATTCACGTTCACGTAGGCCCGCCACTACCGGAAGCCACACACACTGTGATGGAGGCCGCTATTGGTGAGGTCGTTTTGGTTCCTCCACCGCCAAGCCTTGAGCATGAATTTAAATCACTTCATTATCTCTGTGAGCCATTTAACCGTGAAAAGATGGACTAAATCCAGAATCTTAGAGAGGAAAACATACTTTCCGAGCACATAGAGGCGGACGTGTGTTTTTCCGGGCAGTTCCTTTATATACACGTCGCTCATATAATAGTAGCTTGCTCTTTTCTAATCTGGTTTGGAGCTATTGTTTTTCCCAAGTGACATTACGGTTGAGTTTTTCTTCATTCCTCTACATAGGGTCACTGCTGCGCTGAATAGCATGCCCATATGCTTCTCAACAAACTGATAATAGGGTGCGGGGGTAAGGTTGTTTGTGTTGGAACTCACCCTGGCCAGCGCCGTCAGCGCTTATCTTCATGAGCACTGCATCAAAGATAGAGTCCAGCTCGTTTATGATCCAGTGAAGGTAGGGTTCCTCACAGAGGATCCAGGCATCATTCTCCCTGCTAATCTAATAACCCTCCCTGGAAGTGATGATGATGTTGGGAGGTGAGGCCAGCAGCGTAATTGAAAGATTAACGGTGACTTGTATTTAGAGACACACAGAAGATAGAAGCTTCGCCCCCTAAATGGCCAAAGTGCTGCAGTGTCTCTGTGCACCTCCATCTTAGAGGAGGATGATTACTGCCCACCTCGTTAGGTTACTTTATGGCCTGTCACTCAGATAAGGGCTTAAACTTCCCCAGAGGCCACCCCACTGGGGGCTGAGAGGACAGCAAAGGGCCCCTGGCTGCTCCCACCCATAGATTTTATTTTGTGCAGGAGCTCTGTGTTTGTATGTGTGTATGTGTGTATATGTGTGTTTATGTGTGTGTGTGTGTGTGTGTGTGTATGTGTGTGTGTGTGTGTGTGTGTGTGTGTGTGCGTGTGTGTGTGTGTGCGTGCATGTTTGTGTGAATGTGTGAGTGAATGTGCATGTGCGTGTTTATGATTTTATGCATGTGCGTGTGTGTGCGTTTGTGTGTGTGTGTGTGTGTTCTCGTGTGTGTGTGTTGGTGTGTCTGTGTGTGTGTGTGTGTGTGCGTGTACTCGCGGGTGTGTGTGTGTGTATGAGTGTGTTCGTACAAGGGAGATAGTTGCTGACTTGCCCGAAAGCTCAAAGGCAGCTGATGGAGTAAGGGTCTGCCTTACAGTGAGTGATGAGACTGCAGCATGCTGGGCTGAGGAGCAGCTAGCCTCGTAGCCCACTGAAGTATGGCTGCTCAGCTGTCCGGCTAGCTTTGTACAAAGGACTCTCCGTGAGAGAGGAAGAAAGACACAAATAAAAATAAAACACCTAGCTCCATCACGTCTTCCCCTCCCCGCCGTTGGTGTGTTTCCACTGTGTTGCGAGGGCTCACCATCCCCACGGAGTGTATGAAGCCAGGTCCATAACTATTATTACCCATTCTATAGGGCTTGATAATCAATAATAGTTCAGATTGTGTTTGTATTGATCGGCCAGTTGATTGCTTTTCGGTCTTAATAGTCAGGAGAGGAGTATGGCTCGCGGCCCGTTCCGCCGCTGTCATTTGTGTTGGCAAGCAGCACACTTGTTCACAGAAAGCTTGAATCACATTTTAGTGCTAAGGCTGCAGAAAGCCTCACAGAAATGGAGGTGGGGAAATAACTACAGTATTGTACGCATCATCGCTGTGTACTTTATAATGCCGACTCAGCCGCTGCTTTCAGTCCTTCATCAAAAACACAACATATGCGTCCAAGGTGCTTTATGGAGGCGCATTCAACGTCCACGCCACTGTCTTTTATTCTCTGTGAGTGTCTAACATTTATTTCCATATGTGATTATTAATGATATGAATTTAATTGTAATTATACATTCTGGATGCTTATTCTGGATGCCTCTCACAAGGATGGTGACAAAGCAAGATCTTGTTAGCAGTAGGTCTACATGTGTCCTCAATGTACTAAATTGACTGTGCATGTTTGCTGACAGATAATTGTTAGCACAATGCTAATATGCCAGTGTATTTGCATGATGTTTTACAGTGGAACCACATCAGCATTACCGCTCACCCTCTAGACTGTGCAAACTATGGCTAGCAGGGAGGGAATGCTAATAATGGGGGACTGCTCTTCTGAAGTCATTACATGTGCCTTGATTCTGGAAGGATCTGCTTTAAATGCAGCATTTTTCCTGCCTTCTCAGCTGTTTCGGAATATGTTAAGGAAATATTTGCTGCAGAGGCTGCAGCCAGGTAAGTTTCAGAGTGCCTATCAGTACGAACAGATGCTGCTAAGCCATGTTGAAAAGCACAATGAAAATAATGACTTATCAACAAAGCAGGAATTAGTTTAATTAGTCTGTATTAGTATCTGCTATTAGATCTGCTCGCCTCAACCCACCCTTTAAAACCCATCTCTGGCTGCAGGCCTTGATGGACTGAGGCACCCCCCACGGTAGACCCCCGCATTCAACCCCCCCAAAAAAAAAAAAAAACATACACACACCAGCCCCTCTGCACCCACCATCACCTCCCACCACAAAAAAAAAGGAAGAGAAAAACACCCGCGTAAGCATTTCCTCTCAGTCTTTGAAAGTGCTGCAGCTGCATTATACAGAGAGAGCAACTACAGCTGAATGAACCGATCTGCATATTCAGGCAAGGAGACGCTCCCTGTGTGATGAAGGGGTGGGGGAGGGCTGGGGTGAGGGGGTGGAGCGCTGTTTGGGGCCGAACGCATCGCAAAGGGAGGAGGAGCGGGAGAGAGAGAGAGAGAGGGGGGGGGGGGGGGGGGGGGGAACCAAAGTGCATGCAGGGAATAAACTGCGACAGCTCCACAAGGAGGTCTTATTGAATGTGGATGGTTTGGAGAACGCCTGGGAACATGGAGGTCCTGGTGGTGGGTGGGCGGGTTTGGGGAGGAAGGGAGGAGCGGGGGAGGGGGCAACTGTGACTGGAACAGCGCTACTAGATTGTCTTTAAGCAAGACGACTCTTACGTCGTCTTGTATAAATCCTGTGTTAGGTCATGATGAGCAGCAGCAGTCTGGAAGGCTCCCCCAGCCGAGATGGGTTGGGGTTGTTGTGGATAAAACCCACAATCTAATACTCATACTCATACAAATTACAAGGGGTTGAGAAGGACTAGGTTTGAATGATCAAGGCTTTATTGTCACCGCAGAGGGTAACAACATCACCTGAGTTGGTTTGCAAAGAAATTCAGAACGAGTCCCGCGTTATATCCTAGTTGTGTGACCTCCCCTAAGACGTCCTTGGCCAATCACAATGCTCTAAACTACGGGCCCTCGGACGTTCACGCCCACGATATCCAGGATACATTTCATATAGTAATACAAGCATTACATACAAAAGATTTACATATTAAACATAAGTTACATGAAGTTACATATTATACATTAGTTATATGAAGTTACATATTATACATTAGTTATATGAAGTGAGGTCTTCCATTAAAAATCCAATCACCGCCTTGTTGTCTTAAATCACCATGACTTACCACATGGGTTTAAGAGATGAGCCCTGTGAAAGCAATATTAATTTAAACAGTAAAATATGCAGTTGTAATATTTAACAATGCCACTTTATTTGTCTGTGGCATATAAAGTCATAATCCTAAAGCTGGTAGTGTCAGATTTTAACCAAGGTATGGATCAGTTATTTTAACTAATTTGGAGCCTACAGAATATACATTTTTGGAAACCAACGAGAAACCATGGGAGGCGTTTCCTCTCACCGTGACGTGAGCCAGCCGTCTTTGAGAGGGCATTTATACGTAAATGTCATGTGTCTTTTGTAAGACGTCAATGAGGAACACATGTAAATGTCCCTCAGAATGCAAGTACTTGTTGACCAAGTAAAGCCAGGTAATATCAAGTGTTTAACATTTGGCTTCATTGTAAATATATTTACCTTATATTCTTATATAATTCATACTTAAAGTTAACCTTACTTATACTTGTATCTAAGAGAACTGAGAGATAGACTGATATAATTGACTAAAGAGGGATGTCTGTCTGATCCTCTGAGCTGTTGAATAACAATGGAATACTGTCTGGAGCCTGCCCCTCTCCCCCCTGCTGGTACAGTCCTCTCCACTATTATATTCTTTCTAACATTTGGCGAATATTTTCTACCACAGGGTCTGTGCAGTCAGGTCTGCAGTGTGTGACTCAGAGGTAGGGATGGCTGGGCCAGACGCGCCCCGCCATGCGGACGGAGGCCTGCAGTGTGTGGGGGGACGGCTGTGTGGTGGTGGAGGAGTGACAGATGTTAGCTCTATTTTCTGGAGGCTGCGACTCCGGGACAGAGTCTGTCCATTTGGCCTCTGGTAATACATATGGCAGTTTCTCACCAGGGGGCTTTCACTTGGTCCACGGTGGACCCTCGACTGGGATTCTGATCCACATTCATTCAGTGCGTTTGCATGACACTCAAGAAAATCAAATTATTGTCTTAGTCCGACTATAATTGGATTATTAAAATGCACGTATACACCTTAGTCTGACTAAAATCGAATCGAATCGGGTCACTCATAGTCGAAATTAAGACTCCTAGATTATTAGATTGCTAGTCGCATTAAGCGTGCATGTACAAATTCAACTTGATTGGAATCAGATTTTGCGTTCCGCGCATCCTCGCAATCTTTTCCGTGGGCCGTGAGCCAGAAGTAGAAGTAGACGGTAGCATGGACCTATAAGAAAAGGACAGCGGATTAAAACATGGCGCCCATTCATTCCTATGAAAACTGTTTATTGGCGCATGGCATGGACATATTATAGGATGGACAGCGGATTCCAAAATGGCGCCCATTCATTCCTATGAAAACTGCTCAATGTCGCAGGGCAACATCAAGGAGAGATTTGCTTCCGCATCATGGGAGCCTAGCCACGCCCTAGTTCATGACCGGATGCAGAAATATTCATTGTTTTCTAGCATTGTTAGCATCATAAGCGAGAGGTCTGAGCGATCGCAGTCGCATTGTTTACCGACCATGGAAGTATACGTTTACTTCATAAATATGAAAGATTGCTCCATATAACACCATCAACATAGCAAATGTATGTAGGCCTAGAAAAAAATACAGTTCAATGGAAACAAATTCCTTCCAACTATTTATAAAAAATGCAATCAATAATTTATATACAAATAAATGGTTACATATCGATCAGCGACGAGGTTGGAGTAACCTACCCACATAAATAATTGTAATACACCAACATTGTAATACATTAACATCAACGTCATTCATGTTAAGTAAAAGGAAAAACCTCGGACTCGAGAAGTTAACGGAGCCGTGCAATAGGGCCTCTCGAATGCCGGGCGGAAACAACATTTGTTTATTTACGACTCCTTTCAGCTGCCCACCCTCCTTCTCCAGCAAAAAATAACCAAAAACGGCTAATAAAACGCTTGAGGTGGCGTTTTGAAAAGAGAAATTTACAATTTATTTAATTTACATTTGTTTAGTACATGGCATAAAGATAATTATGAGCCTTTGATTGATATCCAGACATTTTTTGCGGAGACACATTCCTGTTCCCCACTTGTATTGGAGTGAACGGAGATATCTACTTCTGGGCCCCGTGAATCGAGGGATCCGTCCACAGCCCGCTTAAACAGCTGCAACAGGCTTGGCCGCTGAGCACTGATTGCGGAAGTATGCACTGTTCCAGGGGGATTGGCGCAGGGCAGGGAAACATCAAGGAGAGATTACTTCCATCATGGGAGCCTAGCCACGCCCCAGTGCATGACGTTCCGGATGTAGAAATTTTCTCGTTCTCTAGCAGTGTTATGGTGTAATCCATTTCTATGGTACGCGGGTACGACCAAGTCGTAACTTGCAAATCTCCCAGCTTTCTTGCGGCATTTGCGGAGGCATGGCACCTTTTGGTCGTAGTAGCTTTCCCGTTTCTCATTGGCTAGTCATTGTTATTGTTAGCTACATTAGCCTATTTAGCAAACCAGCTTGAAAAAAATAAAACACAACTTTACATTGTATTGCACACACAGCAAGACCGTGCAATGCATAAATTGGTGACTGGCATAAAGTATCAATGTAATCAGGTGTGTAAGGGCATTTAAAATTGACATTAAAATGACCAACGTGATACAAATACAATGAATATAAATCTCTTTACGGGCGCAGCCATTTTTGTTGTCGAGTAGCACGGCCGGCCTCACTGAACTTGCTCTACTTTCAGAATAGCAAGCGGGACCAACCAAAAGGGGGCGTTCCACCGTGAAATGCCGCAAGAAAGCTGGGAGATGTTTGTTGTTGCGAGGTCAGCCGGTGGCTCTACTAGTTGAAATGGGTACAGCGTCACCTATCGTACCGGGGAATGAAATGCTTCGCTCAATGAATCAATTTTCTCACCGCCATGTATACTCGGACAATTGCAGTTGTCCGATTGAGGAGCATAGTTGAACTATGGCTTTAATCGGATTAAGCTGTGCATGTAAACATACTGATTGAGTCACATATTCAGAAAGATCTTTAAAAAGCGTTACATTTTTTTTAAATATTAATAACAGCATTGGGGACTCTCACATTTTCACAAAAATATGCCAAATGATTGGCCTTTCTATGACAATTTTCAAATTAAATTCAAACGGAATTGCGGCCTTTTCGTTTGCAATCACTATCGCAATCATCAAACTATCAATCAAAGCATTTAATTTGTATCTTGATTTTAATGAAACAAGAGCAATCAAAAGCTCCAAGTTAAGTGATTTGTAATCATGGCTTACTTATTTATTGTAGTGTTTAAGCCCTTCTCGGACAAATCAATTCAAGAGGGGAGACCCAGAAGGCCATAAATCTGGGCGGCCATATTGACTTTAACTGGCTGATAACCAGTATGCTAGCTCTCTGGACAATAAGCACCCTCAGAGGATTAGAGGAAACAAAACACAACCCCAACAGATCCTATCACTTCTCAAATACCAAACCATTTAGAAATAAATTAAGCAAAATGACCATTCTAGTGCCTCACAATAATGGAGGCTCAGTCCCGCTGAAGAATGAATTGTGCATACAGCGTAGATCATCTCATTGATGCATGTGCTGCTCAGCCGTTTGAGTGCCACCACGCGGGGTCAAGTGAAGGACACTCCCGGTGATGATGTAATGGTGAATCAAGATGGTGGCCGGGGTGGAGATCCTCCAGCAGGAGAGTGAAACGCTGAGGAGTTCTAGGGCTGTTCCTCAAGGAGGAGGATGGCAGAGTACAGCATCACAGAGAAGGAGTTCTGTTGATCGAATTCAATCATTTCAAAAATGACTTACGTTTCTCTGAGGGATTGTCCGTTGGCCACAGATTGGTTAAAAGATACAGTTGATTACTGAATTAAAGATACCAAGCAGAGAACCATTATATTGAATCAATGGTCCTCCATTAATGACTTAGAGTAGATTTGGTTGAGTTTGAACTCTGAACCAGTTTTAATTAATTAATTGATTGTTTAAGACTGTACTTCTCTGCATATATTATTATATATTACATCTATATATATACGACCATTTGCCACTCAGCATTTAAGAAGAGACAGTTTATTTAAAGCAACTTACAGTGTAAACATTCTACTTGTTATTCACACTCAACATTAGAGAGGTTAGTCAGTGTAATTTATGCTTAACATTGCAGAGCAAATGAATCAAGAGAGAGAGAGGAGAGAGAGAGAGTGCGAGAGAGAGGAGAGAGAGGTGAGCGAAAGAGAGAGAGAGACTGTTATTTTCTGTGTAAGAGTATGAGTGTGTGTGTGTGTGTATGTGTGGTTGCACATGTAGAATGTGTGTTGATGCCCAGGGAGGCACCATATGCTGTTTAGACTCCGAATCATCCCATCACAACAGACCCGTGGGTGGACAGCACCTTCTCCATCTTGAGTCTCCCTCCCCCTTCCATGCGGTCATCATCCCAACCCTTAATACTTCCAACATGTATCATCAGACTTGCAGCATACAGATTCATGGACATGTGTTTGTCTTGACAATACCAACAAAAATGATTCATATCCCTCATATGGGCAACCATCGCAGAAGCCTTTGTGTGCGTGTATGGATGGATGTGCCATGTTGTAGTGTTCAGCTGAAATCCTGTAGAGGGCAGAGTTATACTACCGTAGCATATAAGACACTGATACCGCACAGGCGATTGCACACTTAAACATCATTGTTTTTGGTACTGAGTGAATATGAATAAGATGGAGTTAATACTTTCTTTGCAATTCTGTGTTCTTTCTTTTTACATCCCTAATTGTGTGTGTTTTGGTAGTTGATGTGTGTTATTTTCCATTGATGTGAATTGCTGCTACAACATTTCAATTTAAAATCTATTTATTATTTTTTAAAATCGAATCTATTTATCGCCATCTATTATGCCCTTAAATGGTGTCTTGCCCATTAAGTTGTATGTTTTCATTGTATTTTATGAATGATTGTGTTAATGATTGACATCAGAAGAAACCATACAAACCAAATAAGAAATGGTATAACTAAGCAGAAAATGGTTACATACAATTATGTTTATTATGTGTATTGATACATCAGAAGTGCTGTCCATCTTCTCCCAATCGCCCTCAGTCCAATACATGCTTTAAAAACATGCTCACTGCTAGCCCGTTCTGAAGGAGATCTATGTACTATTGCCGGCTTAAATGTTACTTTCTTACTCACTTTTTTGTTACTTACTTTGTTTTGTTCAAATATCGATGTGTCATGCTATTGTAGTTCAAATAATGTCAATTTATTTTCAGTACAATTGTGAGGCGGTGGAGATTTATAGTAGGGTCCGCTGTATCTCTGCAGTGCAGTAAATTATTTGTGTTGTTCTTTTTTGTATCTCTTCCTGTTATCAAAGACCTCCAGCTGCCCCCCGCCCCCTCGTACCGACCCCATGCATCAGTCTACAGGGGGGCACTAAACCCTGAGCTACACTTATCCCTGGAGCTCAAGGTTTTCAGAAGAAAAAGGGGGAAAATAAAATATAAACATTTATATGCGGGGTTGTACCAACGACATAGTACCTATTTTACCATTTATATTGACATGAGGATGTGATGACATGTGATAGAATCAAATGTCAGGCTGAGAATTGCAAATGGAATGTTTCCGCTCGGGTGCGTTTCTGAGTAATTGGTCTCATTGGGTAACATGAGAGGATCTTTAGAGACTTAATGGCTAATTAAGAGGTTTAATTAATTCCCCTTACCGATTGCCCAGCTGTCTGCGATATTATAACTCTCGGAATCTCGTAATAGGCACGCACACACACATACACAAACATAAACACGCACACACACACACACACACACACACACACACTCCAGGGTGTCTTTCACTAAATTTCATGCACGTGGTCAAACTTGAAATTAACCCACATGTCACAGCACACAATTAAACGAGGAAGAATAAAGGTTTAGGCTCCAGTCATGAAATACATTTGAGGCTGCATTGGATTGATTTGTTTCCGGTGTGACACTTCTTTAATAATCAATATAACTGCGCAATTGTCAAACAAGTATCTCCTGGCATTGATGTAAGGGAACACCCGCGGGACACTTTCAGAAACACAAAACCAAAACCTTGGAGAAGACAATGTAATTGGGGTTAAAAAATCAGAAGTTATTTCCCTTTGAGTTATGGACAAACCTGGATAAACAATGTGTCACAGTCATACTCAAATATATTAATTAGTGGCTTGGAAGTTCCTCCTTGTATATAATTAGCCATAAATCTGTGGAACGCACCATGCTTTATTGAAAATCGACAACAAAATTTAAAGCACTAAAATGGTTTGCAACCAAATCAAATATATTAGTTTGCTTTTCATTATCAATGGCTATGTTTTCCTCTCAAAACACCCATGCACATTAACCATGGTGCTTTACTGCAATCCATAGCATTTAAGTTGGAACCCAATCACATAATGTAACAGGATCTAACCAATATTATTGAGCCGGAAAGCGATCACATGTAGTCTAAATGTACATTATGTTCTTCCAACTACTACTTCCCTGCTATTTCCACCCTACAGCTTCATGAACCAATAAACGTAATTATTTTGCAGAGCATCTATTTAGTACATAAAGCTATTCCTGCCCTCGGTTAGCACTTTCTGCTTGCTTGGGCGGGAACTGTTTCTGCTTCTGTTTTAAGTTCTAATGTCTACAGCTGCACCACACCCTCCTTCTGCTGGAGGTGCTTTAACACTGCTGAGAAGAAGCTTAACTTGCTCCTCAATGAAAGTGCCATTGGTTGATTGTAAAAAGGAGAACACAAGAGTATTTACAATGGACACCTCTAGAAAGATATCTCTACTAAAGAGAATGTCACACAATAAACACATTTTTTAAATAATATTTTATAATCCCTTATCTTTTAGCAACTGTGGTTTGGAGTCTGCTATCGGTCAGATGACGGGCTCGGAGTGCTTGTGTTAAATCGCTGCAGGGTTGCATTTGATGATTTCAAAATCATTTCAGAAATGATTGTTATGCAGCCAACCTGGATCAGTTATATTCTCCTGTGCAGTGTGCATGGGGCACACCTAAAGCATATAGCACCACAGGGGGCATTTCACTCTACAGAAAATACATTTTCTAACCTCCTGTCTTCTTTTTATATTTTAGACGCCGTTGTTTAAATGGTCAATGGGAGAGTGAGGAGGCATGATGCTCTCTCACTGCAGGCCGTTAAAGCCCAGGGCTGTAAGAGCAAGCATTGCAAACACTAGTGTTAACAGAGGTTGTTTCAAGGACTTGTATAGGGAGCATGAGGCAGTAAAATCAGACAAGACAAGTGACTCCTCTCAGGATCAGAAAGCTGCAGTATCATATATGTTTACAGTGAGAAGGGTGATTGTCTTTTGATTGGCTGATATTGTTCTTGGCGGCTGGCCTTGTCACTTTTGAATAATTGATCATCCCACATGATGGATGATGTCTCAGACCCTGTTCACCACCTCACTAGTTCATATACTCACCTCTTTTAACGTTAGAAACCCTAGAACGGGTGTAGGCTCGCAGGTCATAAATAAACAACAGCTGTAGTTCTCCACCTCACTGAACTTGTCACATATGACTCCGCTGAAATACATTTCATGCCGTTTCCATCTGGAGAAATATGTTGTTCATTTGTTGTGCGACCTGATGTCTGTGCACGACCGCCCTTGTTTATAATATTCTTATGACCTTGGCCAACCCACCCTCTTCATCCTAGACCCCCCCCTCCCCCCCCCCCCCCCCCCCCCCCCCCCCCCCCCACACACACACACACACACACACCACCCATACACCCACAGGCACACACACACACACACACACACACACACACGCGCACGCATAAACACACCCCCTCCCCTCCCCCCCTCCTCCTGATCCTCCCAATGGGTTCTGCAGTGAAGAGCCTTACGTCAGCAACATTGCGGGACCTCTTTGCTCCTCCAGCATTTATCCCCCCCCCGAACCATCTCGGCTCCACCAGCCGCCTCCTCCTGCTCATTAGGGCGGGAGGCAGAGGTGACAAGAACGGTCACGCTATCACTAAGTGTAAATAGAAGAGAATACACGATGGAAGGGGACACATAGACATTACAGACTTCTAGAGAAGACCAGAGACACGTGACAAATCTGTGGGATAGGAAAAGAGCCAATGCATGGAACTCAATGAGCAGGAATTAGAAAGGAGATATTGGTGCAATGCACAATTTACCTTGTACTGTATATTGATAAAAATTGTAATACCGCACGGAAATAAGTGATGCACACCATGAGGAATACACAGGCCTGTTATCATTATGTTATTGGGCATTGCAATCCCTAGAAGACAATCTTAGTTTAATGAACATTGTTATTTTACATGTTGCTGTATCCTAAAGTTGTATAACAGCACAGGTGTTGTTGGCAAAATACAGTTGCACATGATTAGCAACTTTTACATGTAAAGGGTAAAATGCTTCTGCATTTTATATATATATATATATATATATATATATATATATATATATATATATATATATATATATATATATATATATATATATATAAAATTATTCACATTCCAGTAGAGTAAAGGAAATACAACCAGCAAAAAACGAAGCTGTACATTTTACAGCATTATACCAGTAATAAGTCATTACCTTACTATACTTAACACAAGAGCCTGTGTTTAACATAAAAACTGAAGACGCATCAAAAGGTCAAATAATGTAGTTAATAATTTAGTAAATATTGTTAATGTTGGCCATCACTTCAGCTCCTGTCCAATTGGCAGAAGTCAAAAAGCTCAAGTGATTGACTGACGGCCCAAAGAAAAAAGTATCAACACAAAAGAACACCATTGGTTTGACCTTTTTGTTTTACGTTTTTAGACTGCGCTTGCAGTGTGTGTGAACCATTAGTTTGAAACCAATACTCCTAAAGCTAAATACAGTCAAGATCCGGGTGCTTCATTAATTTCATCGACGGTCTCCACCTCTCCGGCGGAATGGCGCTCGGCGTTGCGTGCAGAGATGCTGCTCTGAGGCTGCACCTCTGAGGAGGCTGCATCCCCGGTCCACCCGGGGATAAATCTCGATGGTCTATTCCTAGCGAGCCTGTCACTGTCACCGCGCGGTGAGGGAGATCCAAGTGCACCAGCGGAGGGGGGAAGGCGTCCAGTGCTGCCATTGCAGTGCGGCTGCTTTGGAGCCAAGAGGAAAACTAGTAATTCCTTTGGCGTAAGGGGGGTTCAGACACAACGAACTGAGGACCACGACTCTGTCAAGGTGATTGCTTTTCTTGCGTTGTTTTCCCGTGTGTTTCGTCCAGCCGAGGCGCGCTGCGGGTGGAGGCGCGCTAGCGGCGAGCGGCGCGGCGGGGCTAGGCGCGCTAGCGGCGTTGCGTCTCTGCGCTATGCGCTCAGGTTAGCCTTCGAGCTAACAGCTATGTGGACGGGGGCTTAACAACAACGTTTACCGTCCTACGCTGTTATTGTTGATCGGACATTATGCAGGCGGTGCAAACAGCGCGGTCGGTAACCACTAGCGGGCTGTCAGCTGTCTCAGTCCGCTGCGTGCCGCACCACCAGATAGCGATAGCTACAGCTAGCCTGTGGGACAAAATGTCGGCCAGCAGGGATGCACTGACCAAAGAGGCTTCACTGGTTAGAAAATAGAGGATATATGCACGATAAACAGTGCTGCTGCTGCTTCAGCCATGCAGTGAGGGGTGAGCCGACACCCGCAGGCAGCCGTCATTAGTGTTCCTCTGCGGACAGAAGGTCATCCAGTGGCTCGTCTTGTTGTGGTCTGGTGCTGGATAGCAGCTCCGATGGGAGGGTTACTGGTAGGCTGGCTATCTGAGTGATGTCCTGCAGAACTGAACTGGTAGGTTACTGGGAGGCTGGTAATTTCCTGCAGGACTGAACTAGTAGGTTACTGGGAGGCTGGTAATGTCCTGCAGGACTGAACTTGTAGGTTACTGGGAGGCTGGCTATCTGAGTGATGTCCTGCAGAACTGAACTAGTAGGTTACTGGGAGGCTGGCTATCTAAGTGATGTCCTGCAGAACTGAACTAGTAGGTTACTGTGAGGCTGGCTATCTGAGTGATGTCCTGCAGAACTGAACTAGTAGGTTACTGGGAGGCTGGCTATCTGAGTGATGTCCTGCAGAACTGTACTAGTAGGTTTCTGAGAGGCTGGCTATCTGAGTGATGTCCTGCAGAACTGAATTAGTAGGTTACTGTGAGGCTGGCTATCTGAGTGATGTCCTGCAGAACTGAGACCCACACTGACCCAGGGAGCGGTGGGGAACATCTGGTGTTGAGGAGGTGGAGGTGCTGGCCCTTCTTGTGTGAGGAGATGTTTGGGCGTGAGGTCCTCCTTGGTGGTTTAGTTGGTGATCAGACAGCCTCCAGGTCACCTGTTAAATATTGATCTGCGACTTAAAGAGCAGGAACCAGCTTCTTTTTCTGTTAAGCTTTAGACAGTATAATGTGAAGTAGTTCTAGTTCTAGTGTACATTCTTATTTATTTGATTTTAAATATGTTCAAAGTCAATCTTTTAATTCATGAAGATCATACACATAGGATGAAATTGAGTTCCGTAGTGTGTAAAATAGCTACAGATTCCAATAAGATAAGGATAAAGCAAAAAGTCAGAGCATCAATGGTCCTATTAATTATAAGTTGTGCAGCAGCCATCTGCAAATTTAGATGAAGACAAGTATAATGGACTGCTTTCTAATGATATGAATGAATGGGTTAAGGCTACACACTGCCTAAAGGCATGCATTTAGAGAAATTTGTAAGATAACTGGAAATGTTTCTTTGAGACGCATTACAGAAACCAAACCAAGACTGAAAATAAACTTGAATAAACCCTCCATCGCAATGTGTTGCAGAGGAGTCACCTATGCTGAGATACTATGTAGGCCTAAATGTGAGGCGGGACAGCAGTTTCCTAATTGCCAGGCCATATGTTGCCAGAGGTCATTCAAAATACAGCAGGTATCAAAATGGTGGCTCCAATGGTGCAGAATCCCAATCAGGCTTAATGCATAGGCCTGTGTAAATCTGTATACTTGTAAATTGTTATTCGGGGATGCTCTGTAATTATAATTATTAAGGCTTTCAAATTTGAAAACCCTTCCAGTCAGAATCTGCTCTTTCTCTAAACGGTGGTCGTGGCTCCTTTATAAACGTTTATTGCCCCTTTTGTCTTGGCTTAAATCAGTGTGAGGGAGAGACAGTGGGATGCAGCCGGGCGTTTGTGCTTATCAGCACATTCCTGCTGTGTGTGTGTGGGGCACTGATAACTTCCACAGGGCTGATTGAGTTCAGGGGCTCAGGCCATGTGTGCTTCAGACAGATTCCCAGGCTCTGCTTATATCATCACAAAGCTCTGCAGTAGTGCTTGAGAGAAGCTGCTGGACTCAGAATGGTTTCAGACCAGCGCTGTTACCAGTGATGAGATGTTTCTATCCCTACAGTCAATTATAATGTAGGGGTGGGCAATGTTGGCAACAAATAATATCCAAATAGTTCTGATCATTTTGCAGCTATCATAAAATATTTTTGTGTAGAAAGTCGGTTTGATCAGCTCATCTAAAAGGAGCTGCTGGTCTGTTGTAAATGCACAGAGCAAACAGACATCTTAGGCTCTCACAAATTTATAAGTTGTATGAAAAAGAGACAACTTTGATCTCTAGCAATATAAATAGATTACATAATTAAACATTTAGCAAACAGTCAATCCTCTGTGTCGACTGTTTATTATTAACAAGAACCCATTTCCAGTTTTGGATCAGCGAAAAATATAATGGCATGTGTACAGCAAAGTTGAGCCAGGTCTGGGAATCAAACCTTCCTCTCTG
Organism: Pollachius pollachius; assembly: GCF_949987615.1. NCBI lineage: Eukaryota > Metazoa > Chordata > Actinopteri > Gadiformes > Gadidae > Pollachius > Pollachius pollachius. Next base: position 22,256,672 of record NC_136942.1, on the reverse strand, counting down.
GTCAGAGCCTCTCTCCCCTCGACAGCCGAGGGCATCGGTGGGACGCCAGCGCCACCTGGCCTGTTGCCCGCTCACGCTGTCGTTCACAGAGCGTGTCAGAACGTACGTGTGTATGGACGATGTAGGGGGATCTAGTTAAATAAAGTTAACAAGGCTACCCTGGTGTCTCTGGTCCCTTCAATCATAATGCTGTAGGAATATATCATGCAACATGGGCTCAGAAGTGCTGACTCCCCTCACAGATTATGTAGGATGTCCTCAATAAAGACAGGGAAACAAAAACGATATGTAGAGTAAATGTATCTTTACATCAGGTACTTGACCATTCAACAGGAAAATGCATGAAAAACAAATAATTTTGATAAACAATCGTGTCCTACTGCCGCATTTCGTCCTTCCACCAACATATCCTATGTGTTTAGAGGATAAATAATAACTGAGTTTCACTGTTTAATCCAAGTGTAAAATAGTGGTGAACAGTTTGCTGATGAGCAGGATTTCAGTTTGTGTGCATTTTGAGCATTCTGAAATACATCCATGCTTTTTGAGACGTTAGTTTTTCAGCCTGTTTCCCTGTTCCATAACTAAAGTAGATGTCGGTGATGACTGTATATGACCCAAGCCAATACAATCACAAATAATAATTCAGACATTCTGAAAGATGGTGTATGTACAGTAGTACAGTTTGAGATATACTATTTGTTATTTGGAGGTTTCAAATGTCCAGGTTAATTGCAGTATGCAATGTATGTTCACTTGTTGGCATTTGTTTCTTATGTATACTACCGTTTTCAAAGTCGAAAGACTTGCTAGCAAGGCTAATTTGAGGCCCCAGACGAGCCATGGCTAAGTGCTGTGTGTGGTCCTAGTGCTGGCTGTCTGCCTCCCCCTCCTTTCAGCTGGGACAGGCTCTGGAAAAGGCAGCCCTGAAAAAGGCAGCAGAAGGAGGTGGATGAGGGGTTCTTGTCCCCCACTTTATTTCGTTTTTTGTGTCCGTGGTTTTACCTTCAACCATTCAGGAAAGAAATGAGAATGAAAGCAGCAAAGAATAGTGAAACTGAGGCTCCAAATAAAAACAGTTGCTTTAGAGAGGTTGAAGCCGGTTTAGTTCTCCAGTTCTCCACCACATCCTGGTCCCAGCAGTAGTACACAGAGGGCTGAAGCAGTACAGCGGATGTGGGACTGCAGGAGTTCGAGTTACAGAGACTTCCACCCATGTTCCTTACATGTCTCCTGGTGGATGTGGACATGATTAATTATAGACTGCGTGGGGAGGCTCGGTGGAATGGGGTAGATATGCAAGGAATCTGACTGTCACCACCCCATGGCTTCTCAATCAGGGAAGTAAATGTATCCTGGTAGGATATAGCCTGACCAACAGCCTGGCAAGTGCATTGGATGATTTAAATAAGGCAGTGGTGTCCATGCACACACATTTCGTTCTCCACAAAGTGGCAAGTGTTTTATTTTCTGAACAAAATGATTGATCATCAGTTTGTGGCTTGCTGGTTTGTCAGCCACACAAGATAACGTTTAGTGCACGCCAGTGAACCACAGCATTTGACAATATATGAGGTATTAGGCTGAACACATAAGGGTCAGTATACAGGAAATAGTTGTGCTATTGCCCCGTTTGCAACTCCAATCAGTTGTAATGGTTTCCGCAAACCACACTGGCTTTTTTGCATACCAAGGACATACAGGCTTATTATTTATCATCAGAGCTGAATACTGGTGCTGATGCTGTTGTTACTCCTCTGTCGGCTGTGGAGCAAGGCTTCTAAGCATCCAGCTCATCTTTGCTCTGACTTTTGCTCAGCTAGTTGCACACACAGCTCTGAAAGCAAGTGGATTGGAAGGAATTGCAGTATATTACATTTATTTTTGCTTGGGAAGGGATTCTGCTGGTCTATGGATTGTCTAAATTATGATACACTAGATAATAGCATTTGTGTTGTAACAGAATATCTACAGAACGCTTTAGTTTGCTGCAGATGTTAGCAATACATTTGTATTATCAATGTTGCCCTTATAAAATAATGTAGTGGTAGAATATGTATTTATTTAGACCATATTATGGAAGCTCATGTTATGCTGTTGTGGATTGATACAAGTCTGATCTATTCCCCTGACCCTAATCCCACTTCACATTTTTCACATCACAATTTATGGCTAGGAGCTTTTAAATCATGTTTTATTTGTATCTGCCTTAATAATTCACCTCAACAAATAGTTAATAAAGCAAATTTCTTCCATTGCTGATAAGCAGTATCGATACGCATCCGCAGTACCACCACTGCATGGCTCCTCTAGGGCTAGCTCTGTATTGTCTTTGCTAACGTGTTTCGCCTTGTAAATGTTAATGTTGGCCCTAATTTATGCATGTAATGCAGCACACCTGTGCAGGAAGGTCATTATTGTAATGTACCACACGCAGGGTGGATTGATGGGGCTCTGCCGTGGCAGCGGCACTGCGAGGGTTAACTCCGATACAGCAGTTTACACTGCGGCTGGATGCTAGCTCAGAGGAGACCCATGCTGTAGCAGCACTGCAGATCCCACACACGGCTCCGCCAGGAGGGACTCGCCTCCGTCCTCTGAGCGTGGAGACGACAAAGGGAGAGGAAGAGTGGGAAGAAATGAACAGAAGGATGTTGGGAGAGAAAGCAGAGATCCAGCAGGGAGACGGAGGCGGTGACCGTGTAGTGGTGAACGTAGCGTGTCTCTGACGCGGGGCTCGGCCTGCCTGCCCCGTAGCTCCGCCTCGAGACGCTCCCGGAGCCAAGAGGCACGGAGAGGGGGGTAATGGGGAGGAACGCACCCAGCTCCTACTGTAGAGCTCTGCTGGAGGGACACTGAAAGCTTTCTTTATTTTTAAAACTAAATAGTCTCTGACTGGATGTAGGGAGCAGACTGAGTGTGGGAAGCCTTTTTTTGTTTTGTTTTTACACGTCTGCTGTGATGACCCGCATACACAGATGTAAGTACCTTTTGACATTTTATGTAAACATACTACAAACATGACTTGCCTTAAAATAAATGCTCAGATTCTTACAGTTCAACAGGTTGAAAGAATGTTGCAGAAATCATTTATCCATTCCTTTATTCAGTGGCTTCTAATGTTCTTTAACTGTAATCAGTTCTATGTGTTGTAAATGTACCTTTGATCTGTTTGGTGATGCTGCAGCCCTCTCTCTCACGGTCCTCGGTAGCAGAGCTGCAGTGTAGTGGGCTGAACCCCATCCTATGTGCAGAGCGTCACTGCCCCCCCCTGGGACCCCCTCCCTGGTGCTGCTTTGAATAGCGTTATTCCCTGAGGCAGGCTAGTTTCAGCAGATGTCAGCAGTCATAGGCACATCGTTTTCAATCCCTGAACTCATCAATCAATCTGATGGTGCTTGTTTTTACCTGGGCTGCAAGTGAGCAGGTAAGAGTTCAGTCCCACAGTCGGCTCAGGCTGCAACTCAAACACGTGTTCTGCAGGCCATTGTGTCTCCATTGGACGAGACCTTCACTTCGTTTTGTGGGCTGGCTGGTTTCCTGTCATCACAGATTTTTGTTGTGTTGATCTGAACATCTCATCTAAAACGTTGCTCCAAGTTTTGATCTGACTTTTTCCCTGTTCCCCTGTTCCGGACCCTCTTCGGGGTGTATGTGTGGTTGTCATTGTTGAAGCGACGGGGTGATCTTAGTCGCTGGATGGACCCCCACTACAATGCAGGACAATGCAGTGAGTTCTCTTTTGGATGTTGTTCCTCTTGGTGTGAACACCCATTCTGCTACTCCTTTAGGATCAAACATGGTGAAGGGTTTGCTAGTTCCAGTATTAGATGAATTTTTCAGAATTAACCATCGGCTGGTCTGAAAAGAGAAATCCTACTTGCTTATATTGGGTGTAGGGGAGCCGACAGAGTCCATCAGTATTCTGGTGTCACATGTTGCTGTTAACTCCGGGTTTTGAGAGACGGTCTGTGTTCACCAGCATTCATCCAGCAGTTCTCACTTAACTCTGTTGCAGCACATCACAACGGCAGAATTACTCATGGTTATTTTTAGGACCGCTGTCCCATGGTAGCCAAAATTGAATAAGATTCTGCCGTGCCCCTAAACCATGCAGCTGCATCACATCTAGCCGGTTAATCAGAGGATGAACCACCCTGGGCAAACTGTCAGGCTCTTATTAAGCTATAACCATTGTTTCAGCCTCAGTCCAATTTCTCTCTCTCATCAGCAAGCTTGATGGGGCCTTTTTATCTTAATACTCTTCTTGATTAATTAATACTCTTAATGTTCCTTAGGCCTGAACTCCTGCAGCCAAACTACTAGAGTTGGTTAAGTCAAATGTTTTGGTTGGTGTTAATGTTATTTCACAGCATGTCAACCTGTACTGTTAAAAACATTGGGTAATTAGGTTATTGTTTTCCCTCTCATCCTAATACATGCAAAGGTTTATAATGCATTAATAATGACACAGTGATTGCCAAAATAAAATAACACATACATTTATAACCTGTAGTCTGGGTCCCATTAACTCACGTCACTAGAAAAGCAAACGCACATTAAATTGAAGATTTGTCATGTTAAAATGGGTATGTACTTGAATAAACAAGAACGGGCAAACCATGAACGATTACAAAAAATATTTGAATAAATTATAGTTTAGAAAATCTATTTTATAATATATTATGTGTTGTGGTAAAGTTAGGAATCAGGATATATAATGAAATAGTCCAAAATAAAGCCTTCGGCATGGAATAATGTTGTTGACACACATCTCAATAGCAGTTAAGTGGTTTGAAAGTGTTATTTTTGCTAGAAAGTTATTAACGGGATGAGTCCCGTGAGTCTAGATGTTTGGACACTCTGAGACACTCTCCAAGCAGGCCGGCGGGCAGACGCACTCCTCTGCAAAGCCATCGTTGGTCAATATTTCTACACAATAGGCCAAGCACCCTGTTCTAAAGAATAGCCCAATTCAAATACAATCGAACAGGATCCGTCTCACGTTTCAACAATGTTCCCAATGAATATAACATTCATATGTTGAGAACTGTTGAGAACTGATTCCTGCTAGCTCTACGACAGGGAAAAGCAGGTAAAAATATCAGTGGAGCTCCTGTGTGGCTGTTAAGCACATAGACTGTACATATTAAACAGGTTCAACTGACGATGACTCGATAGTTGTGCATTGGTTTAAACTATCGCAGACTTGTTTTTGCACACCGTTGCTCAAGGACGTACTGGTTTAGAATGTATTCAATTAGAGTTTCTAGTATGTTCTGCATCCTTAGTTAAAACTAGTCGACTTGATTCCCTCCTCTGGAAACCCGTGCTGAACTCGTAATGCAAGTAGCAGTCGTGCTGTAGTCCTTCTGCGACTGTGAAAAACCAAACCGGGGATGACATGTTTGCTATTTTGTTCCCTAATACTAGGAACCAAAACACATGGCTCCTTTTAAGCCTGACGGTTAAGCCACTGGAAGCAATATTGGCCTAGAATTATCAACTCTATTCGTCGCACTAGAAAAATGTTTTATCTGAACCATACATCATTATTCATAGTAACACAGATTTCCCAATTTCTGTGGTTAATTCATCTGACAGATATTTATGGTTCATGTCTTATCACTTCAAACTGAATCTGCTAATATGAACATGTTGCTTGTGTGTTTCTGTTGAATACATATGCCGGGTTCTGGCCATGGCGTTCCTCTCCTATCACCCATGCTCGGCTGCTCGCTCCATCTGTGTGACCGCGTTGGTTCCCAGGTTGCCTGGTTCTAATCCCCCTTGCATGACCCAGCCGTCGTGCTGTCCCTTCAGCGGCTAGGGGCTGCCAGCACTGGCTCCGCTCCGTGGAGTTTCTGTTGGCATGCGTTGGCCGTGGCCATAAAGGGCGATGTACAAGAGGGCCACAAGAAATCCTCAATGACTAGATAGTGAAACGGTGGACTACTAGCGGCACAGCTTATGGGCGACACTTCTGAGAGCAGACCCACCGTAGCTCTCGTAACACTTAACCTGTTAGCCTGGCTAAGGTAAGACATGTTTGTAGGTATCGTTGTGCAAGCATGTCCCCATGGATGGAGATCGGAGATTTTTTCACCTCACTTTTGGAAAATATTCAACTTTCTTCAGCCTTTACGTCTCAGGCAACTCGTTAACAGGGCAAAGCAGGAGGTGAAGGTTCCGTCCCCAAAGGGAAGTGTGTGTGTGTGTGTGTGTGTGTGTGTGCTGTGTGTGTGTGTTTGTGTGTGTGTGTACGATTTGGGAGCCATAGTTTTTTTGTGGTTGCAAATGAAATTATGCAGTGTCCTTTTTATTAGCCTTCCAGTTCAGTGGAAAGCACCTAAAAATCCAAAGCAAATGTAGCAAAGGTCTAATGCATCAGCATTTCCACTGCACTGATCCGCTGTAGGGGACAGCGGTATACATCCTGGTCCGCTCAGAGCAAACCTTCAGGAGGGATTTCAGCACTCCTGTTAATATTCACTATCGGAAAACTTTTCTCAAGCCAATGACTCTTTTCAATGCCTTTCCGATTCCTTAACTTTGTGCTCTTGTGGAGTGTTTGTACCTGGGCTTCTGCTGTTCCTGTATCAGTGGGAGGCAGGGGAAGTGAGTTTGCCAGGTATTGTCCCCTCCACCTACCTGGGAACACTTGTACCCGGACCCCTGGTACCGGGACCACCGGTCACAAACCGCTACAAAACGATGCTTTGAATGAGCCTGACTTTTCTACCCCACGGGTAAGGGAACCGGGGGGTAGAGCAAAAGCCCTCAGTTCCTGAGTCTCCTTAGGTGCCATGCTTGGCAGAAGAGCTCTGAGTGTTCTCACAATATGCTGAACTGCTGACCAAATATTCTAGACCCTATACTCTTGATATCAATGATGGGATGGTATATGTTTAAGAAAGGGCAGAACTCGGGCCCTTTGCTGCAATGCAGGCTTCAACAGCAATAAAGACTAAATTATGTATCTGAATATTGGTAACCACGAACGACAGATATTATAGATGTATTTATTCATCCTGTATCCATATTGCATACTGCATGTAATTTTAAGCCACGTCATATTGTAGGGTAAACTCTCCCAACGTGATCATAGCTTTTGGAACAAAAGTTCAGAAATCCTTTGAGATTTCATATGGATGTGAACTGTGTGTGTGTGTCCGGCCAGCTTTAGGGCCGGATTGGCCACAGATTTGACCATTTAAGGTCATCTGTTCGCAGGTCTTAAATCTACTCCCAGGATAAATAGGTTTCCAGCCTAATGCCCCCAATATAATTTATAAGGGGCGATGTAATGTCACAGCAGTCCTTCCAGGGCTGTTAATGTCCGCTGCTCCTTGTTCCCGCAGCCCGCCGAAGGAGAGCCGTGTAGGGCCCGGAGGATGGAGTTGAACGGACAAAGTGTGGATCGACTGCAGGTTACTACTGTATGCTGATCTGGTTTAGTGTGTCTAGGCTAGGGAGTTGAGCAGGCAAACTCTGCTGGATGTGTGTGAGGGTACGAGGACCTGCCCCTCCCCTTTGACATCAGCCAGAAGGACGCACCTGGCTCATGGGGAGGAGAGGACTTGAGGAGCAGCTCCTATCCATCCTGCTCAGAACCATGCTATTATCCCCCTCGTCCTGCCTCCCCTCTACCACTGTCTATTTTTTCTAACTCTGTGGCAGCAGGCTTCAGGATTTCTCTTCTCCAGAGTGGCTCCTGGGCGCCGGGGGACGCCGGCTGTAGAGAATGGAACTGAAACACTTGAGTCCTGTGCTGCAGACGGACTGAGACGAGGCAGGAGAACACACCGTGTATAAGGGCTCTACCCGTCGGCTCGTCAGTGTGTGTGAGCAGCTGGCCATGTGGAAGGCCTCACTCAGCCTCTCATCTCCGTCTGTGTGTGGATGAGGGGCTAGGCCTCGGCTGCACATACCGTCATTCAACATTTAAAACAATGCTCACCACATTCCGTTGAATATGCTGTATCTATATTATATGCTTATTGTGCTGCCCTTGTTATATATTTATGGTGAAATACATATTTTCCAGGATCATATGAACATCATATCCCTAGGCAGCTCGTATCCTTATCTAGCTCAGAATGCGCTGACCTCCAGCCCACGCAGAGACCGCCCTGCCGGCGGGAGTGGAGACGCGCCCGCAACGCTCCGTGTGTAAATGTTTCAGTCAATGGTTTTGGATTACGTACGGTCTGACTTAAATCGAGTGTTGGCTTTGGGTGGTTTTGGGTCCTGTAGTAAAACAGTGGAGGCTGTGGAACGTGGCTCAGCACATTCTCTGGCTGCCTTTCGCTGCAATGCAGAAAGAACTCAGATAAATAAATAAAGGCTTGGGGCCTCAGGTGGCCGTTATAAAGGGTCAACAGGAGGGAAACAGTCACATCTAAAGTCTTGGACTCTCCTCTCTGGATCTAATGAAGGAGGGTGGGCTCCTCATGTCCCCAGAAGCTCATGTTGGTAAGCAATTAGGACGTGCAGAGAAGAAGCATTTTATAACTCATAAAAAACAAGTAGGCCGTATCAATTCATGAGACCATTCATTTGTTTTTCTGTTGAAAAAGTATCATGATGTTTCCACATTAGTGCGATTGGACATTTTTGGTGTGGTGCATGTGGAAGGGAGTGTTGGGACTTGCCTTTGAGGAGCGTTTCATCATGAAGCCAACCAGAGACATTTACCAACGAGCAAGCAGTTTCAGCTGCTCTCCTAATCGGGATAGCAGGTCTCCCTCAATGGTCTGAGACCATCAAGAAACCGTTTCTTGAGGGTCCCTTGTAACAAACATGTGGATGTTTCCCAATCAGCCTAAAGGTTTAGGACAGGAGAAGGGATCCAATCCCTCCTTCACCACTGACCTGAGTCACACTGGAAGTGGTTGATTCAATGAAATCCCTCGACCATCAGAATCTTACCCTTTTCTGTGTCTTGCTTTTTGTCTTCCAGAGTACAGCAATGGAGGAGACTGTCATATGGGAACAGCACACAGTCACACTTCACAGGGTCTGTATTTCACCTGCCTTCACCGCATTCACTCGCACTCTCTCACCCCTTCCCCCTGATCTACCCCCCACCACCACCACACCATTCTCCTGGTGTTGACCGCGGCGGCCCACAGCTGTAGGAGAGTGTGCAGAGTCAGGAGAGCGGAGCAGCACAGAGGTCTTCCTCCTCCTCTGTCCCCAGCAGCCCTCGTGACCCGCTGCACAAAAACCGCCACAGATTAGCAGCGCTGCTCACACCCGTCCACCCCCGCTCGCTTTTATAGGAACACAGCCCAACTGGAAAACATTTAGCATTAGTTTTAATGATTTGTTCAGCTCCTAGTACGATCTCTCTGCTCGGTTGCAGGCCGACGTTCTCTGATCTTGAAAATTGGTTGTTGAGTCTATGTTCCAATACTGATATTAAAGGGCTTTCTTTTTTCAGAGTGGATATTTCATAACATCATATTTTTTCTTTACTGACACCAAGCGCCATCAAAATACTGATGAATGAAATCCAGTTTTGAGGGATTCTAGACATGCTTCCTTCATACTGTGTTCAGCTGGTCCTTGTCCCATGGTGCTGCTACCTGCTGGTGCTGACTTGTCTCTCTGTGCAGGCACCAGGGTTTGGCTTTGGCATCGCCATCTCAGGAGGCCGGGATAACCCTCACTTCCAGAGCGGCGAGACCTCCATCGTGATCTCAGATGTCCTGAAGGGAGGCCCGGCAGAAGGCCTGCTGCAGTAAGACGCTGGTTCTACGTCTTCAGACACTAACTCATCGGTGTGTTCCTCCACCTCTGAAGAGGCTCCAGCTGACCGCCGCTCTGCCTCTCTCTGCCCCCCAGGGAGAATGACAGGGTGGTCATGGTCAACGCCGTGTCCATGGACAACGTGGAGCACGCCTACGCCGTCCAGCAGCTCCGCAAAAGCGGGAAGAATGCAAAAATTGTAAGTGTCGTCGATATGGTGCTGCAACGCGACACCTTCTCAAATCTATTGGCACAATGAAGGAAAGAAGTCAGGGAATGATGGATGAAAAATGGATGTGATGGAGACCAAAGCCATGCCCAGAGCGAGGTTAGGCAGGCGGGCTGAAGGGGCGGTATATCACCAGGACCGCCGGGGTCCCTTCAGCGTTTAATGTAAAGGTTGTTGTTGTTTTTACGAGCTGTGTGTTGACTTGACGTATGTGTGGGGGGGGGGGGGGGGGGGGGGCCGGGGGCCGTCCGTTACCCAGCTCTGAGTTGCGTCCTCTTGTCTCCGCCCCCGTCAGACAATCAGGCGAAAGAGGAAGGTGCATGTGCCCATAGGCCGTCTGGGCGAGCGGGAAACCATGTCGGAGCACGACGAGGAGGAGGACAGCTACGACGAGGAGATCTACGAGACGCGCAGCGCCCGCAGCGGGGCCTACAGCGCCGCCTACAGCGCCGTCGGCGGGGCCACCGGCCGCCGCAGCGGGCGCAGCGGCGGACGCCGGGACCGCGAGCGGGAGCGCAGCGTGTCCCGGGAGAGGAGCCTGTCCCCGCGCGCCGACCGCCGCGGCCAGCACGTGCCCCCGCCGCGGCCCGCCAAGGTCACGCTCGTCAAGTCCCGCAAGAACGAAGGTGAGCCTCTCAAACTCCGGGAGGATAGCGCCGCCCGCTTGGCCTCAGAACAACGCTGACGCCCTTTACTGGCTCGTAAATTCCCGCTACATGCAAGACGGTCACATTTTGGTCGGCGCTAAGTATGGACCCAAGGACCCTGGGGTTGTGATTATTGAGTTGGCAGGATGAGGGGACTGCCTGACCATAGTCCAAATTAAATTAAAGCGAAGCCCAATAAATCCAAGTCAAAGAGCGATTAATCTTCTTAAGACGGCACCCCTGAAGGCCAAATCCTGGCGAGGGGGGCGGTGAGCGACCGGTCAGAGGGCCGCTCAGCTCTGTGCTGACATGCTCTCTGTTGCTGTCGTTCACTCTGTAAGCAGAATATGGCCTGCGCCTGGCCAGCCACATCTTCGTCAAGGACATCTCCCCCGAGAGCCTGGCATTCCGGGACGGCAACATCCAGGAGGGGGACGTGGTGTTGAAGGTGAGGCCGGGGGTCATAAGAGAGGTCATAAGAGACATACTGGTCATAAGAGACATGCTGTCCGCTAAATCACATTATTGAGTCACCCCCACCCAACCTCCTAATGATTGGTCCCTGAGGAGGGCAGGTGCTGACATTAGCATAAATCGAACATAAATTAGACACAAATAAAACCAGGCTGCTAAAGTTGTTTCAAAAACGTTTCTTCAGATCTTCTTTTAAATGACATTTTTACAGTACGAAATACAATATATTAGTATATTGTGAATAACAATTCCTCACCATGAACCACATCAGCTGGTGACTGTACCCATCCGTAATCACAGAGTAGAACTAATTTGCTGACTGCAATCTCTCTCTCTGTCCCGCCCGCCTCAGATTAACGGCACGGTGACGGAGAACCTCTCCTTGATAGATGCCAAGAAGCTGATAGAGAGGTCAAAGGGCAAGCTAAAAATGGTGGTGCAGCGGGACGAGAGGGCAACGCTGCTCAACATCCCTGACCTCGACGACAGCATTCCCTCCGCCAACGCCTCTGACAGGGACGGTGAGTCGGCTCCTCAGCCACGCCGCCATGTATACCCCCCCCCCCCATGCCCACCCAGGTGCTGACAGCCGCTCGTGTTTCCGTCAGACATTTCAGATATCCATTCTCTGGCGTCCGACCATTCCAATCGATCACATGACAGACGGCGCGGCAGCCGGTCCCGCTCCCCCGACCGCCGCTCGGAACCCTCCGACCACCCCAGACACTCCCCGCCGCAGATCAGCAACGGCAGGTAAGCCAGTCCGCCTGCACAACAGCAACAACAACGACGACGGCAACAACGTTGACGTGACATTCAGATGGCCGCTTCTCAACGGATGAAGGAAGAGAACTGATAACCGTTATGTTTAGAAGACCCTAGCGCCTCTGAAATGGTGGCTTCTGTTAGTGCTGGGTGGTCTCTGTTTGTGTGTTCCTGGTGGCCTATCTCTTCTGGGGGACTGCCCTACGTGATGCCTTTATCTTTTAATGAAGGTATTTCTGCTAGTGGGAGAGCCAACTTTTTCAAGTGGCGTCTGGTTTCAAAATAACGAGCGTTTCCATCTCATCCTGCTGATTTATTATGCTGTTTATGTCCCCTTTATGATCTGACAGTTGGAGAATCCCGTGAGTTGGTATTCCTTTTCTCCAGAGATGTATAGTTTATGAATAGTTAATGGTGGGATTAGTAAGGCTGGGTGTAGCTGTAGTGGTTGATTTCCCTTTAGACATAGATGCAGCATGATGTAATGTTGTAGACTAGTACATTTATACGGTTCAATTATTTAACATTTACCGTGTAAAACATGATCTCAGGCTGCCTTTGGAAGGAGATATCTATCCCAGCGCACAGACTGGATTTTTGCTGGAGTCACCGGTGTTATGATTCACGTGACTATAGAATTGTTTAATACATTAATTATGAAGCCTCCCTTTTGTGTTGCCCTGAGAAAGTAGTGTCACATAATCCGTTTGTCGATGGTGCAGTAGTTTTGGGGTACAAACGGGTTGGTAAGACGACAATATGACCCTAACAATGAGGAAATGTAGAGCCATCAACCTCCATCAATGTCACCAACCCCTCCCCCTTCTTCTTCCTCCGACAATACGGCTCTATGGCTGGTTTCAATGTGTGCTTTGGGACAACAATGGAAGTCTATGGCGCCGAAGGTAAGCGATGTGGTGTCTCCGCTCTTTGGTACACAGATGATGCTTGTGTAGACGCTACGAGGCGGTAGGAGACATGGTTGCATTGTTGGCTTCCTTTGGGGACGCTGGATACATGAATGGAAATGACACAAGCTTGTCCTTCCTAAACGGACCAAGTAGTACTGTCATGACAGATAGTTACTGTTGTCTACAACAGACTGATGCACACTATATTTATTATTATCAAATATGGCACAACAAGAGGTAACTTCATTCACCTTATGAAATGAGAAAAATTAATTCAATAACAAAGTTGAGATTGCACAAAATTGGGAAACCTTATCCAGATAGAGATTGTTCTTTTTAAAGCAGTCAACATACTAGCACATTGAATAGTAACTGCTGCTACCATTTCAAATATTTACGCCTAGCACTTTGTGTATTAACATCACGGGTTTCGCCTATCCCTTTGTTTCTTTATTATTGTCTACCTGACTGATAGAGACAGACTATTCAGGTAGAGGTCACATTTCAACACCAGGTGTTGTTATGGCCTTTTCCTATTGAAAATGCTGTAATTATGCTAAAATATATGGACTGGTAATAAAATATTTATACATCGCCCTTTCTGCAATTTCTTAACTCCTAGCTCAGAAGTTTACTTAAGGGTATTGAATTGAGCCTTATCAGATGTTAGATAAGAAAGCTTTAATTCTTTACCACCCAGTCAGACTGGTGGTGCTGTGTACAGAGGGGCCTGACGGCGTCACCTCTGTGATCATTTATGGACATTCACTTACCAAGGACCTCATGCAGAGCAACGCTCTGAGATTTACCTGCAGGACGCAATCCTGCCTCCCCGGGCACCTTAGATAAGCTGCTCTAAAAATAGCCAAAACAAAATAGAGTGTGAAGGCACAGCCTGACCTTCAAGACCACAGCCTTGCCTTGAGATGTTGGTTTGATGGCTTCTTCTATGTGTCTGTTTGTTCATGTGCATCATGTCCACAATGCAGCCCGGTGGGCTTTGGCAAGTTCATCTGGTCAAGGTGTGCTCAGCTGCTAAGGACACAACCGGCCTCTGTTCTCTGTTCACACACACACACACACACACACACACACACACACACACACACACACACACACACACACACACACACACACACACACACACACACACACACACACACACAGTTCCCCACACATGGAAGAGTTTGTCTTTCTTCCTGCAGTCACAGAAGTCGTGACGATGAAAGGATGTCCAAGACATCTTCCACTGCAAAGATCGCTGAGGAGATCCCCCTGCCCAAGCCCATGGAGTCCTCTGTGTCCAGGGAGGAGAAGCAGCTTCCCCCCATCCCAGGTGAGGCATGGAGTCCTTCTTACCCATCATACTCACTGTGGTTTCAGCTCTGAGACTGTTTCTCTGTGATGCATCTGTACCCCTATGCACCTCTTCTGCTCTTCATAGTCCTCATCATAGGATGGCTGATGCCATTTATTATCAGGTGGCCAGTGAATATAAAACAAAACCCTATTTTCAATGGAATGTGCAACGATGCTAGTTATTTTGCCTAAATAGGATGACTTTATGAAAGGGTGAATCATGGCTGATCATGTTGTTGGCTGCAATCAGGTCTAGGTCTAGTTTACCGTTTTTCAGTACCTGGCTTTGTAGAAGGTGGCTGGGCCAAGATCTTTATGGTGTTGGTGCCTTACGACTACTACTATAAGTAGTCTGAAACCGAAATGATTCCAGCTAGCGGGCTGAGATCAGGCCCTCGGAGCAACCAGACCCCGTTTACCTTCTTGTAAACTTCAGAAGAAAACAAAGAGACCCTAGCAACGCTGGGCTCCAGAAGAAAACAGAAAGAGACCGTAGCAAAGCTATGGTCCCTATGCACCCGAGAAGACTGCGGCGCATAGGTGTGTTTACTAGCTGAGTGTAGACGGGCTGATGTAGTCTGAGAATGCTCCCAGCCAGCAGCTACCTGCTATCTCTGACGTTTTTTACCTCCACCTTCTGTGTTTGATTATCCTTGCCTCGACGGGTTTATTTCTTTATCTGATTTATTTGTATTTTTTTACTGATTTCGCTTGTTGCAAAGGTCATTCTGAATTCCACAAACTTGACAATCTGGTTTATGTACTGGCTTGGTAAAGTAGAGTATTAGTGTGTTTTAGGTAGGGCTGTAACGATACACCTACTCAAGATTTGGTTTGTATCACAATTTTTGGCCCACGGTTCGATACATCCCACGATTTTTTTAAATTTAAAAAGCATTTTATTTAAACAACACTCATATAATAATTAACTTAATGTGCCATTTAATAACAAATAATTTGGAACACTTAAAAGATTTGAACGGAAAGAATTCTAGTTAAGTATAGCAAAATGAATAAATAAATAACCAAAGATTGCAGTTGGAGGATGCTTGCACCTGCAAGCATCCTCCAGGCAAAAACCCTCAACTAGTTTTGTGGTTTAGGCTTACGTATTTGGAAATATTAATGTCAAATAAATAATAGTAATTTGAATATTTTGGTAGCACTAACCCGCGTTCTTGCTAGAAAAAACGGTGCCGGTCAAAGTGACCTGCATAGGTTTAGTTTTCCGTCAAATATCCTGTTATCGTTATGTAGCTTAAATAATGAAATAATCAGGCCGTATAGAATGCAACATGTTTAATAGCCTAACTTTCAAATAGATGGGAAAAACATGAACGTCTGATTCGCAATAACGCGGCATAGTGTTACGAGTAGCGTATGTGTGTGCGCGAGAATGGCAGTGTGCCTGGGTGACTGTGTGAGTGACGTCAGCGAGTGAGTGGGCGAGCGAGGAGAGTGAGCGATTGCTATATCCCTCTGCTTTGACACAGAGATCACTATTTTGGATCTTTGTATACAATGTGTCGAAGTGTTAATACAGTTCTTTTCACTTGTTCATCATGTATCACCTTTTTAATTGTAGCACAATAAAAACTAAGCAGGCAATGAACAATGAACTTCGACGCAAAAATATAATTAACAAAAAAAATATTAAAATAGAAAAACTTTTACCAAACAAGTTTCTTTCAAGTATAACAATGCAGAGGACTCCTGAACTGTCCATTGTAACATTAGTGCAAATCTTAGTTAACGATATTTTTAGAAAGAGATGCTGCTGCGCAGTACTCTGCCTCTGCCGCAGACGCACTCACGTGAAACAAACAAACGCGTTTCCACCACGAGTGCCCTCTGCATGATCTCCGTCTCAGTGGAGGAGGAGGAGGAGGAGCTTGTGTGTGCATGCTGTGAACGTGACAGCGATAAAAAGAAAGAAAAGAACGAAAAAGAAAAAGAACGACTCACCACTGCGACTCGGTTCCCATCGTTCATGTTAAAAAGCCGTTCAATAGGTTCGGTTCGTTCGTGAACGTCACAACTCTAGAGCGGTAGCATGTGTGTGTGTGTCTAGTGAAGAAACGAACGAGTCCGGTAGAATACTGTCAATAATCGGTGGCCGCTTCATTCCGACCTATAAGCAGACCAACTGCCGGTCAAAGCACACAAAACACTAGAGACAGGGATCACACAGGCTATTTTTGCACGCTTGGACCACTCTGGATAAATGTCGTTCATATCGCATTTGAGGACTTCGCAGGCTGTGGAGAAATGCAATCCTCCGTAGCCATGGAGAGCTGTCATCACAGAGAGGGCATCTCGTCGCAGACTTACGGCATCGATAAGAGGAGCGGTGTCAGCAGACTATTATTTAGACAGATTATTAGCAAATTTCAATCTGACAATTTGACCGGAGAGTTAGAAAGGGCGTGTCGCGCTTCTGCCTTCTCGCACCGCGAGACAGGTTCGTGGCTTTGAGTGTCGCGATTTCGGTTTCGATACGCATATCGTTACAGCCCTAGTTTTAGGGGCTCTGTGCGTCCTAGCAGGGTAAAGTAGAGTGTGTGTGTGTGTGTATCAGGGGCTCTGTATGTCCTAGCAGGGTAAAGTTGTGTGTGTGTGTGTGTGTGTGTGTGTGTATCAGGGGCTCTGTTTGTCCTCGCAGGGTAAAGAAGAGTGTTTGTGCGTGTATCGGGGGCTGTGTTTGATCGGAGCGCCAGAGGGCGTGGATTCCGCTCCAATCGACTCTTTGGAAAACAAACGGAGATCGGCACTCCGCTCCGAGCACTCTCCATAATCCCCCCATCCTGCCGTACTTATTCCCCCCTGCGGTTTCAGTTTAGTGTTTTCCCTTAACTCTATATACATAGAGAAAGGCAACAAATCATAACTCATGAAGACCAGGGGTTAGAGAGCGGCTCGCAGCGGGAGAGGACGAACGAGGCACCAGAGGCCCGGGGTTTGTGTGAGTGGAACACACCGTCAAAAGCAGGTGTGGGGGATGTTAGTAGCTCAGGAGGTAGAGCGGGTTGGCTGGTAACTGGAAGGTTGCTATTTCAATCCCCTCCTAGCTGATTGTCAAGGTGTCCCTGAGCAGGGCACTGCTCCCGACGAACTGGCTGTCGCCCTGCGTGGTTGACTCCGCCGTCGGTGGTGAATGTGTGCATGATTGGTTGTAAGTCACTCAGTGACCACATATAAACCACACTGGTCGGGCCGGGAATCGGCCGCTCAGTCCTCGTTGAGAACGTGCGCGTCATGGTGTGTCTGGTCCTCAGAGCCCAAACCGGTGTACGCCCAGCCCGGCCAGCCGGACGTGGACCTACCCGTCAGTCCGGCCGACGCCCCCATGCCCAGCGCTGCCCACGACGACAGCATCCTACGGTATGCCCGTCCCGACGCCAGGCCGCGGTTATGTATCTCTTCTAGACGTCTCTGTCGTTTCAATATTATTATAATATAAGTTATTGTCTCAAAGCGACACGTGTTGTGACCTAGAACGAGGTCTCTTGGTCTGAACACAACAACACCACATATCTCTGCTCACATACATATCTACTGCACAATATGATGCATAGGATTTACCACTGTTATTGATTATCCTGAACAAAATAGTAAAAAATGTGTTTTCAAAATGATTTAATATTTTAAATTTTAAATAAATAACTCGTGAAATACAGAAATGGAACTTTTAGACTGGAGAAACCTAGTCCCAGAGGAATCAGCGTGTGTAACCGACGCCCTGTGTCCCACCCCTCCCATGTCCCACCCTGTCCCACTCTGTCTCTTCTCCCACCCTGTCCCGTGTCCCAGGCCCAGTATGAAGCTGGTGAAGTTTAAGAAGGGCGAGAGTGTGGGTCTGCGGCTGGCCGGCGGGAACGACGTGGGCATCTTCGTGGCCGGGGTGTTGGAGGACAGCCCTGCTGCCAAGGAGGGCCTGGAGGAGGGGGATCAGATCCTCAGGGTACGAGGTCCACCTTAGCCCCTCACTAACCCCTCTCCCAGCTGACCTAGGAGGTCCACCTTAACCCCACACAAACCCCTCTCCCAGCTGACCTAGGAGGTCCACCTTAATCCCACACCAATCCTGCTCACAGCAGACCATACGAGGTCCACCTTAACCCACCTAATCGTAAAAAAGCCGTAAAGGGTTTCTCGCCCGGGCTCTGAGTCTCTTTGGTTATAGAGATATATTTAATTTCTTCACAGACCTTTTTCTAAGAACCTCTGTGTCAGGACAGGGTGTTCGAGCGAGCGAGATTCGCCGAGGCCGGATGGGTTTGTGTCCGCTGTAGGCCCGTTACACGCTCACAGATCACCGCCTCCAGCAACATGATGGCTTGCAAACATATATGAAGCACGCAAAGTAAAACACCCGGATCAGCCAGATTAGACCTGGTTCTGCTCTTCTAACGATTTGACTGACCCAATACCCACTCCAACCAGTACAAGCTCTAGTACCGTGCTGCTTCAGTCTGATCACTTTCTATTCACACCTATACAAAGAAAACTGTTCCTTGGAATGATGATTCATGGAAATCCCATGATTGTCTCAATGCGATTAAGGGAAAGCCCAGTATCCATCGTACCATTCTCCCATAGCCATGGCCAAAAGGCTGAAGGGGTGGCTGGTGTTTGATCATGGAACAACTTCTTACACGCGTCTTGCATCAGGTGCAACACATGCAGGTGGTTTGTGAGTTTGGGTTTATGAGTGATCCCATGTATTTACTGTTGAACCGTAGGTTCAAACCACAAGTGCTCTTTGTCTTACTCTATCCTTCTACGAGAGACTGCGGTAATGAATCTTGCTGCCAAATCAGCCATTGCCGCGAGAAAACTCAAAGAAACCTTACTATGCACGTACAGGCGCCAAATAATTCAGAAGACTGAATAAAACCAAACTGCATTAATAAGGTTTCCCATAATGGGATTCTGGCCTCCCCCGAGTCCCTCGCATTGTGTCAGCTGACTTGTCCTCTCCTACTTACTGCAGCGTAAAGCGTTCTGCTGTGTAAGGGGACTGATGTCTGATTTCCTGGGAGATGGGCTTTATTTAATATCAGCTCCCTGTTGATTTTTAAGGGAATTAAGTATGCCTTGGAAACGGGTCATGGGGGTCATTGACGGTCTCTGGTCGCCTTTTATGGGCTATGATTCTGCACGCTTTCCATCTTTTCAACATTCCTTGACTTGGCGTGAATCCCCTGCCAGATTCCTCTGGTCCTGGAGGCGGTCTCCTAGCAGTATCCCGGAGGAAACACACAAACACAACGCTTGCGTGTTCCCTCTCCGCTGTCCCCGTCCCCGTCCCCGGTTCCCCCGCCGCCGTTTTTGAGCGCTAGCGTACTATGGGATGGCCGCAACTCCTCACCGCACCATAAACCTTGAGGGGCGGAGTTACCAAGGCAACGGGTAGAACAGAGCCGGCCTTGTTGACGCTGTCCATCAGAGGCTCATTGTATCCATCAGTGGAGCCTGATGGATACAATGAGCCTCCCGCCCGGGACGGAATCAAAGGCTGCATTAACACATCACAGGCAACAAGTCCACAACATGCGTGTCGCACTCATCAAACCTCCCTGCTCCTTCGCTAGGTAAACAACGTCGACTTTGCAAACATCATCCGAGAGGAGGCGGTGCTGTTCCTCCTGGACCTCCCCAAGGGGGAGGAGGTCACCATCCTGGCCCAGAAGAAGAAGGACGGTGAGGAGTGCTGAGTGCAGAAGCTCAACACCTGTTCCCCAGACCCCCTGCAGCCCTCCTCACAGTCCCCCCCTCTCTCCTTGTGCTGCCTCAGTGTACCGGCGGATAGTGGAGTCGGACGTGGGTGACTCGTTCTACATCCGGACCCACTTTGAGTATGAGAAAGAGTCCCCGTATGGGCTGAGCTTTAACAAGGGCGAGGTGTTCCGCGTGGTGGACACGCTGTACAACGGCAAGCTGGGCTCCTGGCTGGCCATCCGCATCGGCAAGAACCACCAGGAGGTGGAGCGCGGCATCATCCCCAACAAGAACAGGTGACGGGGCCGCCAGCACCGCCGGGGTCTGCCAGGGGGGCCGTGGTGGTGCTGCGGACACCAGGCTGTCCTCTGGGTTGGATGGGCGTGGTCGCCCCTTGTCGCGCCCTGCACCGCCGTGGTCCAGGATAGGAGTTGTATTTGGATTAGTAGAAGTAATATCCGTGAATCCTTAATGTCCCCGGGAAGGGGAGGGGGGGGGAGGGTTGGGTTAGGTTAATTAGATTGCCAAAGACAATATAAAATATATTTCACCGGATGCTGGTCCAGTGAAATACGGTTGATAAATAATAAAAACACATTCAGTAAATATAAAGTTTATCGAGGATGGGGTTAGACAGTAAACCTCTAGCCTACATGATGCTCCGAGCCATTAAGACCAAATGAGTCGCAGGCAATGTAGAACCCTTATGTTAAGGAGAACCCTTATATTAAGGAGCACTGAGCTTAATGGTTGTTCTGCAGCGCCTGTTAACGGCGCCGAGCTGCGGTGCTTAAGGTTGTATCTCCACACGCCCCCTCCACAGAGCGGAGCAGCTCTCCAGCGTGCAGTATACCCTCCCCAAGACCGCGGGGGGCGACCGCGCCGACTTCTGGAGGTTCAGGGGGCTGCGCAGCTCTAAGAGGAACCTGAGGAAGAGCCGGGAGGACCTGTCGGCCCAGCCGGTGCAGACCAAGTTCCCCGCCTACGAGCGGGTGGTGCTAAGAGAAGGTGAGGGTCAGGGTGGTCTGATGATGGAGGTCATCTGTGTGTGGTCAGAGTCAGAAGCAGAAATACTTTTATTATATCTTATTGTACAAGTACACAAGAGTACAATTGTTAGGCTTAGTTCCTCATCAGCCACATAACAAGCAACAATACAAGATAGTGTAAAAGAAGTTAAAATAATTGGCAGCATCAATAGAACAAAATAATGAATAATAATTCTAAAATAAAGTAAGTAATAAGAGAAACTAAAACGATGATAATAAGTAATATAATAAGTGTAAGTGTAAAATGCTCAAGTGGTAGTGATGCCAACCGAGGTTCAACCTGATTCTTCAGTGCAAGAATGCTGTGCAAATTAAAGTAAAATATGTATTTAAATAGTGTGTTGTTGTAGTGAGTTTGGGGTCGGTTTGGGGGTAGTGGATTCCTCCAGGAGCTTGACTGCTTGGGGGAAAAACAGTTTGTCATCCTCTGGGTTTTGGTCCTCCTGTTCTCTGCTCCTCCAGCCGGGTTCCTGAGGCCGGTGGTGATATTCGGGCCCATCGCTGACGTGGCCCGGGAAAAACTAGCCAGGGAGGAGCCCGATATTTTTGAGCTTGCAAGTACGTTTTTCTGAAGACACAGCGTACGGTTCAATGACGACACAGCAGCCATTCTCAAATCTCAATGAATCTTGTTCGGACGTGTCTCTACATTACTGCTGTGTGTCTATGTTTACCAGAGAGCGAACCTAGGGATGCAGGAA
Organism: Pollachius pollachius; assembly: GCF_949987615.1. NCBI lineage: Eukaryota > Metazoa > Chordata > Actinopteri > Gadiformes > Gadidae > Pollachius > Pollachius pollachius. The sequence goes on along the minus strand of NC_136942.1, from coordinate 22,235,063 downwards.
CAGACCAGCGCAGCTCAGGAATCATTCGTCTTCACACCATCAAGCAGATCATCGACAGAGTGAGTGTTTCTGTCTGTGCCCTCGACCAATGCCTCGTCGACGACATTCCCCGCCCGTTGTACCGTTTTGAACCTCTGCTGATATTTCACCTCTATGAACAACACAATCAGTGAACAACCCATCACGTGTGCCGTCTTTTCCCCACGCCGAAGGACAAGCATGCGGTGCTGGACATCACGCCCAACGCGGTGGACCGGCTGAACTACGCCCAGTGGTACCCCATCGTGGTGTTCCTGAACCCCGACAACAAGCAGGGCGTGAAGAACATGAGGACCCGGCTGTGCCCCGAGTCCAGGAAGAGCGCCCGCAAGCTGTACGAGCGCGCCATCAAGCTGAGGAAGAACAACCACCACCTCTTCACCAGTGAGGGAGCGCACACACACACACACACACACACACACACACACACACACACACACACACACACACACACACACACACACACACACACACACACACACACACACACCACACACGCTAGGGGAGTATCAGGGAGGGCAGGGGGCTAGCATGGCTTCCTCCCCCTCCACGTGGCAACGGTTGAGTTTATTTGCAGCAGGGTTGATAAGACAGCTCATAAACAGTGATTGATACATCATTGTTCTTCCTCCCCAGCAACCATCAACATGAACAACATGAATGATGGCTGGTACGGAGCGCTGAAGGAGACTATCCAGCAGCAGCAGAACCAGTTGGTCTGGGTGTCCGAGGGCAAGGTGAAACCTCAGTGGAACCTCATTAAGATCAGGCGAAGAGAACTGGTCTTTATTGCTCTATCGTAGGGCCATATCTGTGGTCCATTTTGGCCCTTGGGTCAGACAATATTCTTCATTACAATCCGCTACACTATTTTATCTGGAGATCAAATGATTTCTGTCTGTAACTCTCTCACTCACTCTCTGCTTCTCACTCACTCACACTCTCTGCGTCTCGGTCTCTCGCTCTGTATCTCTGTATCTGTCTGTCTTACTTACTGACACTCACTCTCTGATCTCTCTATCACTCTTACTCACTCAACAATCACTCTCTCTCTGCTTGTCTCACTTTTACTCTCTCTCATTCGACACTCCCTCTGCTTCTCTATCACCCACATCATTTCTCAGACTCCGCCATGCTCCTCATTCTCTCACTCACTCCCACTTTTTCTGCGTGTCTCTCCATCATGCCCCAAACGGTTATTAGGAGCGCTGGGTTTCAGGTTTTCTCTGATTGCGAGAGCAATTACAAAACCTGGGAGGAGAAAATCATTCATTGAGCAAATAAAGTGAAACAGCACACAACTGACGCCCCCGTGCGCACAAATGCTGACTTTGCTATCGTGCTTGCGATACCACTCAAAGGGTTTTCCTGCTCCCTCAGATATTTTTATATCCAGCCACTAAGTAGCCAGAGCAAGCAGTGGCCAGTGTGTCCCTGAATGTGATTGGTTACATGCTGCAGGGGGAGTCCAAAACACCTCTTGGAGTGTTGGAGTATTTTTTGGGGAACATCAGCAAGCTCACATTTAACCAAGAGTCTGCTCCAGAGCTGAGTTCTAAGAACACTATTTGGAGAACTATAAAGCCCAGCGCTCGCCTCAGACAGCTTGAGGTCGTTAACCAAACATATCAGTATGCCTGTCACGAATAAGAGCGCAGTAAACCTTATTCATCCCTGAAGGTTAGCATAACTTGTGTATATATGATATAAACAGACCAGGAAATATAAACGTTAAAAATGCTGATCAGGAAATAAATACTGCAGTGTACGTATTTATTTAGTGTAAGACCGCAATCGTCTCATACCTCGATATATATTTGTATATCTGTATTTATATATATAGTAGTAAAATCTAAATAGAACAATGCTCCATACATAAGGAGTTTACAGGGCCATGTCTAGGGTTTAGCGAAATCCACGTCTATATGTCATTGGGTCAGAGTAAGCAATCACGTTTAGGGATACAATGGCCAACGCTGGCTCTGCCCACTTTGTCCCAAAAAGATGATCACCGCACGAGCAGAAACAACATCCGAGCGAGCAGAAACAACATCAGAGCGAGCAGAAACTACATCAGAGCGAGCAGAAACGACATCAGAGCGAGCAGAAACGACATCAGAGCGAGCAGAAACAACATCAGAGCGAGCAGAAACAACATCAGAGCGAGCAGAAACATGTTGCTGCTTCACTTTATGTGTGCGCTCAATGAATGATTTTCTCCTCCAAAGCTTCAGTATTGCTCTTGCAGAGAACTATGCGTGCAAGCTCAGTGAAAGTGCCTGCCATAATAACTTGCGTTATTCTCTCTCACTCACTCTTCCTCTGCCTGTCTCCTTCTCTCTCCCCCCGCCCCCTGACTCCCTCCATCCCTCCCTCCCTCCAGGCGGACGGGGCGCCAGAGGACGACCTGGACATCCACGACGACCGGCTGTCCTACCTGTCGGCACCGGGCAGCGAGTACTCCATGTATAGCACAGACAGCCGCCACACCTCGGACTACGAGGACACGGACACGGAGGGCGGGGCCTACACCGACCAGGAGCTGGACGAGACGCTGAACGACGAGGTGGGCCTGCCCACCGAGCCCGCCATCACCCGCTCCTCTGAGCCCGTCCGGGAGGACCCGCCCGTCATCCAGGACACGCCCGCTTACCCCGGGTACCAGCACCCCCCGCAGCCCGACCCGGCCCACCGCCTCGACCCGGCCGGCTTCAAGATGGCCGCCCCACAGCAGGTAAGGTCCTGAGCTCACCCCGCCCACCTCCTCCTCCATGGTCACAGTGACATGATGGGTTGTTCTGACACGTGTAAGGACCTTGTCCTGGTGCAGACGTGAGTGAGTGTGAGGAGTGTTCTGGGCGTGTAGTGAATGTGTGTCCTTAACGATGCTCCACAGCAGGACGAGGCCGCTCTGACCACGCCCCCTGGGGCGGAGCACCCCGCCCAGCTCGAGGGCTCCCGCCTCGAGGGGGCCGGCGCCGCTCCGCAGGCCGACTTACTTAGCAGCCCCAGCCCTGTCCCCGAGCTAAATCAGCCCCCACCACCACCTCCTCCTCCGCCACCTCCACATGAACCCCTCCTGTGCGGGCAGCCTGGTCCAGAACCAAAGGTACCCGCGCTGCTCCTGCTGCTCCTGCCTCCTCTTCCTCCTCCTGTTCCTCCTCCTCCTGCTCCTCCTCCTGCTGCTGTTCCTGCTGCTACCTCCTCACCGGCCACTGGGGGGCGGTGTGTGTGTGTGTGTGTGTGTGTGTGTGTGTGTGTGTGTGCGTGTTATAACCGGCTGACTTCTCACACACGCTTCCTTCACGCTCTCCCCCTGCATGAGTCCGCCCACGCCGGGGCCATGCTGAGCCGTTGGCGTCTCTGGCCCCGGGGGGAGGTGCACCCCAGACTGGCCCGTGGCAGCACAACAGGGGCCGCCCGGGTGGAACGGCCCCGGGTCCCGGGTCCCGGGTCTCTGATTGTGGATCAAGACCTGACAGACCACTGTTCCACTGTGTGTTCTTCCTCTGCATGGCCTCCTTGATGGTTGTTTTGATTTTATCTTTTGGGATTTGTTCGTCGAATCCTCTTTCTGGATCTTCTTCTCTCAGCTTTGAGCCTCTGCCTCTGAGCGTGTCGGCCTGGCCGTTGTTGCGCTAGCTGTACCGTCGGCTGTACTGCCAGTAGTCGGTCTATGTTTGCTTTGCACTAGAAGCAAACTGAATGTTGGTTGCATGATGGAAATAACCTGCAGACAGTATTTTTGAAATTGGACCCCCATTAAAGCATTGTTGAACAAAACCAAACTTAATTCCAACCAAGGCGTCATGTTGGGGTGTTGTCCTGCAGAATTTTGTTCATTACCCTCCAAGCTACTTTAACATTAAGTAGAGCTCACTGCATCTGCTGTCTACAGGCTGCACATCATACGTTTGAAACGAGGCCTTTCAGAAACGTACAAATAGCCTTCTGGTTCAACCTAGAATCAGGTGTACAAAATGTGGTAATAAGTACATTCCTACTACTTCATTCTTGAAAGGCATCATGTCAAACAAACATTCAGCCTTCTTTTTGACAACGAACAAGTCTGCCTGTGTTTTTGCACTTTAACTTGAATGTCATATCAATGATTTGCACAGTTGATCCCAAAGTCCCAAAGGATTTCTAGTTGAGCATTGAGCCGGTTAATCTAGAATATGTTGAACTGAACCTGTGATCCTTTGTTGTGTTGTCGCTGTCTGACGGCTGCAGTTATCTCCTCTCCTCTGCCCACAGATGTACAAGAAGGACCTGTACAACATGGATGACCCCGTGCGCGTGACCCACGGCATGAAGCAGTCGCTGAGCTACAGCCACCAGCCGTCGTTCCAGGACAAACAGCCATACCGCGACAGCGAGCACCCGCCCTACGGCTACGACGCCAGCGGCGGCTACGGCGAGCCCAAGCCCCACACCTTCGACCCCCACCCGCACTACGACAGCCGCGTGCCTCACTACCAGGACCAGTGGGCCCCCTACGACCAGCAGACCTCGGCCCCGCCCGCCAGCGGCTACCAGCAGGGCCACCAGCAGACCTCGGCCCCGCCCACCCCCTACCAGCCGGGGCCCCAGCAGCCCGGGGGCTACCACCAGCGATCCCCCTATGAGGACGGCCCCGGGAAGGAGTACAGCTCCCCCCAGGCCCGCTACGACGAGCCCCCCCCTGTGCTGGGCTACGACGGCCGCCCCCGCCACACCAAGCCCCCCGGGCCGGTCCGCTACGACGAGGCCCCGCCCCCGGGGCCCTACGACGCCCGTTCGCCCTACGAGGCCGAGCAGGCCCACGGCTTCCCCGGGGCCAGCTCGCCGCGCTCCCCGGAACCCCCCAAGCAGTACTACGGGGACGCGGCCCCCCGGCCCACCTACAACCCCGGGCCCCACAACCGGCTGTACAAGTCGGGGCATGAGGCGGGGCTGAACTGCGAAGGGCCCCTGAAGGGGGATGGCAGCGGCCAGTCCCCGGGGGAGCCGGGAGGCAAGGGCCCGCTGCCCCGGGACGAGCAGGAGGACGACCCGGCCATGAAGCCCCAGTCGGTGCTCAACAGGGTCAAGATGTTCGAGAACAAGCGCTCGGTGTCTGTGGACCGGGCCAAGGACGGAGGGGACCCCTCGGCCCCCAGGGTACGTACCCCACAGCCCGGCGTGTCATAGCGATCGCTACACATGTGCCTGGTAGAGTGACCTGCAGTGGGAGGTGCTGACGGTGAGCTTGTTGTTCTGCGTTGTCCCCCCTCCAGCCCGCAGACGTCCCCAGGCCGGTGATGGCGCCCGGCCCCGTGCTCAAGGCCAACTCCCTGAGCAACCTGGAGCAGGAGCGGCCATGCTACAGGTAGGGGAGGAGGAGCCTAATGAAACGGTTCCTGTAAAGACGCCCCACAGAGCGTTTGATAACGTGGCAGCTCTATCTAGTGGCCAGGAGCCTGTTTGCAAAATAGTATATATTTATATAAATATCTATTTCAATGTTAAGTTTAGAATTTTCTCAACAGAACTGTGTGTCTCTGCCCTCCTTCTCCTCTCCCTGTTCCCCCGACCCCCTGACCCAGGGCCCCTGAGCCCCAGAAGCCCCACCCTAAGGAAGAGGGGCGTCCCAACCACTTCGACCCCGACGAGGACGAGGAGTACTACAGGAAGCAGCTGTCCTACTTCGACCGGCGGAGCTTTGACAGCAAGGCCATGAGCCAGCCCGGGCCCGCCATCAACCGCTTCCACGACATGCCCAAACCGGGCCAGCTGTCCTACCACTACAACAGGTCTGTCTCTTCTTACTTCGGCCCTGCCCGCCCATGGGACTCAGGCCCTTAAGAGGAGCAGGTTGGACCGGTTTGTAGGCGTCATGCCCTTCTTGTGTTTCACTGTGCAGGGTGGAGTCCATGGAGAAGGTGAGTCCGGTGGAGAAGAGGTACGACCCCATGCACGTGATGAGCCCCACCTCCCAGTACGGACCCCCGCAGACCCCCGCCATCCCCCCAAACTCTCTGCCCAAACTCAGCCCCAACGAGGGTAAGTTTGCAAGACTTTCACCGGAAGCTGATTTGTAATCAGAAGTCCATGCCTGAAGGCAGGCATGAACATCAGAATAATCCTCTAATGTATATCCAGAGACCAAGGTCATTGCCGTGGTCATTTGATGCTGGTTGAGTTTCAGTGTGTGTTTGATGGAGGGTGAGTTCAGTGTGTGTTTGATGGAGGGTGAGTTCAGTGTGTGTTTGATGGAGGGTGAGTTCAGTGTGTGTTTGATGGAGGGTGAGTTCAGTGTGTGTTCGATGGAGGGTGAGTTCAGTGTGTGTTCGATGGAGGGTGAGTTCAGTGTGTGTTCGATGGAGGGTGAGTTCAGTGTGTGTTCGATGGAGGGTGAGTTCAGTGTGTGTTTACTTCCACAGTGAACTCCATCCCCGACGTGCTGAGCCCCCCCAAGCCCGAGGCGGTGGCCCTGCGTCCGGCCGGCCGGGACGACCTGGCCCAGGGGGGCTACCTGCCCCCCCGCGGGGGAGGCCTCGCAGACAAGTCCCCGGTCAACGGCACCGAGGCCCCCCCCAAGGCCCTGGGTGCCCCCACCCCCGCCAGCTACAACCGCTACGTCCCCAAGCCCTACACCAGCTCCGCCCGGCCCTTCGAGCGCAAGTTCGACAGCCCAAAGTTCAACCACAACCTGCTGCCCAACGACACGGCCAAGCCCCCCCAGCTGGGGCTCAGCGGCAGCAGCAACAACAACGGCAGCAAGCCGCAGCTCTCCCCCCAGCCCGTGGACCCCGACAGCGGCCTGGACACCTTCACACGCACCATGGACAACCGGCCAAAGTACCAGCACAACAACGTCAGCGCCGCGCCCAAAGCCATCCCCGTCAGGTGAGGAACTGGCGAAGGGTGGGCAGGGGTTAGCTGACCGGGGACCATCTCGCTCACCATCAGAACCAGAGAGGAAACCAAACGCGGGGACAGCTTAGCATGAGGCTGAGCCTTACTTGGGACAACGTGTGAGGGCAGTTAAAAAAAAATGATGGCAAAATGAATGCCTTCCTATTGGTTGTGGGCTAACTAAATAAAAGGTTTATCAGAGCCTTCCTATTGGTTGTGGGCTAATTGGCTCACTGGGCTATAGCCGCCTTCCTATTGGTTGTGGGCTAACTGGCTCACAGCGCTATAGCCGCCTTCCTATTGCTCGGGGGCTAACAAGCTCACAGGGCTATAGGCGCCTTCCTATTGGCTGTGGACTAATGAGCTGTGGTGTGATTGGTGTGTTCTGGTGCGTCTCTGCCAAGCCCCAGCGCGTTGGAGGACGAGGACGAAGACGAGGGCCACACGGTGGTCGCCACGGCGCGAGGCATCTTCAACTGCAACGGCGGCGTGCTGAGCTCCATCGAGACGGGCGTCAGCATCATCATCCCTCAGGGCGCCATCCCCGACAGTGTGGAGCAGGAGATCTACTTCAAGGTGTGCCGCGACAACAGCATCCTGCCGCCGCTGGACAAGGAGAAAGGTACGCAGCGCCGCTTGATCATGTTCAAGTGTTCATATACTATTTACTAGTTTGTTTATATACTATTTGCTAGTGTGTTTATATACTATTTACTAGGGCTGTCCCCGACTCTGAATTTTCTGAGTCTAATCAGATCTGCCTTTTCAGTCCAGAGATTTGACTAATATTAAGCCTGCGGTGGCATCTGTACTCGCAGTTTGCAATTTATTTTCAGCACCAACTGTCGCTGCAGATGAATAATAAAAAGTTACAATAAATGTGTCAATTCATGCATATGGTCTGACACGTCTACACTATAGGTTGGGTCTTTTAAAAAAATAAATGAATAAAGGAAGACGGCGGGAAACCCGACTGATGATTCGAATCATCGACTTTCAGGGGACAGCCCTACTATTTACAAGTGTTTATATACTATTTACTAGTGTTAATATATACTATTTACTAGTATGTTTATATACTATCTACTAGTGTTTATATGCTATTTACTAGTGTGTTTATATACTATCTACTAGTGTTTTTATATACTATTTACAAGTGTCCATATACTTTTTACTAGTGTGTTTGTATACTATTTACTAGTATGTTTATATACTATTTACTAGTGTTCATATACTATTTACTGGTGTTTTTATATACTATTTACAAGTGTTTATATACTATTTAATAGTGTGTTTATATACTATTTACAAGTGTTTATATACTATTTAATAGTATGTTTATATACTATTTACTAGTGTGTTTATATATTATCTTCTAGTGTTTTTACATGCTATTTACAATTGTTCATATTCTATTTACCAGTGTGTTTGTATACTATTTACTAGTATGTTTATATACTATTTACTAGTGTTTGTATACTATTTACTAGTGTTTGTATACTATTTACTAGTGTTTGTATACTATTTACTAGTGTGTTTATATATTATCTTCTAGTGTTTTTACATGCTATTTACAATTGTTCATATTCTATTTACCAGTGTGTTTGTATACTTTTTACTAGTATGTTTATATACTATTTACTAGTGTTTGTATACTATTTACTAGTGTTTGTATACTATTTACTAGTGTGTTTATATATTATCTTCTAGTGTTTTTACATGCTATTTACAATTGTTCATATTCTATTTACCAGTGTGTTTGTATACTATTTACTAGTATGTTTATATACTATTTACTAGTGTTTGTATACTATTTACTAGTGTTTGTATACTATTTAATAGTGTGTTTATATACTATCTACTAGTGTTTATATACTATTTACAAGTATGTTTATATCCTATTTACTAGTGTTTATATACTAGTTACAAGTGTTTATATACTATTTACAAGTGTATATCTATGCTCTATACAAGTGTTGATATACTATTTGTATACACTGTCTGCAAGTGTTTGTAGATAACATGCATAATGTTGTACATATAATATTTACAAGATTCTTTTCTCTGCAATAATTGTTGAGGGGCAGAATTAGCGAGCGGTATGTGTGAGGTCTCCGAAGGTGTGTGTGTGTGTGTGTGTGTGTGTGTGTGTGTGTGTTGAACCAACACCCTAACCAGGAGTAACCAGGTTGTGTGTTGTTGAAATGACACTGTATTCATGTGTTACCGTGTGTGTGTGTGTGTACGGTGTGTGTGTGTGTGTGTGTGTGTGTGTGTTGAAGGACACTGTATCCATGTGTTACCAGGTGTGTGTGTGTATTGAAGTGACACTGTTAACAAGGTGTGTGTGTGTGGTGAAGCGACACTTTATCCAGGTGTGTGTGTGTCTTGAAGTGACACTGTATCCAGGTGTAACCAGCTGTGTGTGTTGAAGTGACACTGTATCCAGGTGTAACTGGTGTAACCAGGTGTGTGTGTTGAAGTGACACTGTATCCAGGTGTAACTGGTGTAACCAGGTGTGTGTGTTGAAGTGACACTGTATCCAGGTGTAACTGGTGTAACCAGGTGTGTGTGTTGAAGTGACACTGTATCCAGGTGTAACTGGTGTAACCAGGTGTGTGTGTTGAAGTGACACTGTATCCAGGTGTAACCAGGTGTGTGTGTTGAAGTGACACTGTATCCAGATGTAACCAGGTGTGTGTGTTGAAGTGACACTGTATCCAGGTCTAACTGGTGTAACCAGGTGTGTGTGTTGAAGTGACACTGTATCCAGGTGTAACTGGTGTAACCAGGTGTGTGTGTTGAAGTGACACTGTATCCAGGTGTAACCAGGTGTGTGTGTTGAAGTGACACTGTATCCAGGTGTAACTGGTGTAACCAGGTGTGTGTGTTGAAGTGACACTGTATCCAGGTGTAACCGTGTGTGTGTGTGTGTATCCAGGTGTAACCAGGTGTGTGTGTATGTGTGTTGAAGCAAACTGTGTCCAGGTTTAACCATGTGTGTGTGTTAAAGCGACACTGTATCCAGGTGTAACCAGGTGTGTGTGTGTATGTTGCGCTGCAGGGGAGACGTTGCTGAGCCCCCTGGTGATGTGTGGCCCTCATGGACTGAAGTTCCTGAAGCCGGTGGAGCTGCGCCTGCCTCACTGTGCGTCTATGACCCCAGATGGTTGGTCTTTTGCTCTAAAATCCTCTGACTCCTCGTCGGGTACGCTGTCCTCTCTCTCTCCCTTCGCCCTGTTGGGCTCTTACCGTTTTGTTTTTCATTTGAACGCTATGCTTTCAAATGCTAGTATGAGGGTCAGGAGGAGCGTGTCTTGTCTGTCTGTCTGAGTGTGTATGTCTGTCTGTCTGTCTGTCTGTCTGTCTGAAACTGAAACCACCCCCAACCATAGCATGCGCTTAAAGGTGGACAGGTTTGGTCTGCGCAGCAGAGCCTTGTTTTGAAACCGGCCCAATGAGCAAAGCACTGTCAATGCTGACATGTCATCTCATCAGGGTTGTGAGGGCGACTCCTGTCCTGGGTTTATGGGGCCCTGTAGACTTCGGTGTGCGGATCCTTTTTATTTTGCTCATTGGTTGGTATGAACAAGAGCCAGTGGGCTGCTCAGGGCTGGATGGACGGTTGTGGTTAATATAGAATAATAATGAATAAAGAATACTAATGATTCTCCTCATCGCCCACACTCCCAGTATGACCACATGCTGGAGAGTAGACGAGACCTGTCTGTCTAGAGGACAGCAGGAAGTGGTCTAGCAGCGAAGGTCAGCGTATAAACAATATTCTATAGGTAAACACTCTCTATTATTGTGGCTTTGGTCCACTTCGTTGGGGCTGAGGGGGACTTCTTTTTACTGTCCACGCGCTTCCCCTCTCCTTCCTGTTTCCAACACAACCGGCCATGCATCCACGCTTTTACTTTGGAGCCCTGCCTGTACTTATTATTTACTACTAATAAGTACTCCCCACTCCTCCCTGTTTACTGACCATTGTCACTTTGGTTGTGTTCATCTCTTTGGACTGCAGGTGACCCCAAGACCTGGCAGAACAAATCCCTCCCAGGGGACCCCAACTACCTGGTGGGCGCAAACTGTGTCTCTGTGCTCATCGACCACTTCTGAGGTGTGACAGCTGGTCTGTTGGTGTGCGTGGAGGACAGGGGGAGGCCCCCCCGCGCCGCTCCTCTGCTGTGCTCCCTCCATGGCCTCCGGGGCTGAGAGACACCGCCCGAGGAAGTATGGAACTGGAAATAACACTCGCACTGTTTACTGTGTCCCTCCCCTCGCAAACGACCAGAAAACCATCAGAAGTCCACCCTGGAACGACCCCGTTAGACCGGCCGGCCCCCGGCCCTCTGTGGCTGTAAACCCCCCTGTTCCTTTGGTTTCATTTATTTTTATGTTTTTGGTGCTTTGAAGGCTTGCAAAAAAAAGTATATCTTTAAGGATTAAACACAAAAAAAATGAATTATATGAAAAAAATGGAACTGTTGTTGGAATGCATGACCAGTGCCGCAGACTGAATAATCTTCAGATTGACATTTTTTGTCTAATTTTTTCTAAAGGTGAGGAGCAGAGCAAGAAAAAGGAAACTAGAGAGTTTAATAATATTACAGTGGGGCGGGGGGGAATTTAGCATACTGTATAGCACTCACAAACAGGAACCTCTGCTATGTCCAAGAACGCTGTTCTTGGGAGGGCTGTGGCCACGCAACTGGCTCTCGAAGAATCTCTTAAGGACTTGGAAACACGCTGAGCCTGACGCCGCGGTTATGAAGGAAGGCTAGGCATCATGAAAAAAAAGAAGAAATAAATATATAAATATATATATATATATATCAATATACTATATGAAGAATGGAGGTTTAAGTATTAGCATCAGAAGCCCATTTGTTTGCAAATGGGTCCTCTCCAATGTTTAGAACAGATCTTTTTTGTAGCAATGTTTTACCGTAGATTAATATACTGACTTGATTTGACAAACTCCTGCTGTCTAGAGATCTATGCATGTGCTATGACTCAGGTCCAGAAGCCTGCTACTAAGTTCCAACACATGAAGAACCCATCGTACACTGCAAGCAGTGATGCCTTATCTGCATATTAACTTTTTCAGTGAGAGTTTAAAAACCCTTTCAGTGCTTCAGTTAGCGCGGTCGGCCCCCCAGGGTCAACGGCGCCTCTCTACATCTCCTCATATCAGTAAACTCTGATTTAGCACACAAGAATAATTGAGGCTGACGAAAAAGGTATGCTTTATTTTACTGCTATGCATATGAAGTCTGAGGAACTACACAAAAAACAAACGACTAAGTCTAGATAATGTTTAAATTATGGCTGTACATATAGCTAGCATATGGCCTTGGTTCTCTGTAAATGAACTTTTTGTACATCTTTGTTATTTTGTATAAAAGAAGAAAAGGTTTCCTAAAAAAGAGCGCAGCAACATTGGTTATGTTTGTATCCGGGACAGCCCTGAGCCTTGGAACTGACACAAGCAGTAAGAACCCACTTTTCTACAGACTCACTACACACACACCACCTAGGCATTTTTAACAGTCCAAAACAAAATCTTTTTATTCTTATTTACAAAATAGAAGAAAAGTGCTTGATTTAAATCATTTTAAAAGATATGTACTTGAAGGGTCTGCTTTGACGAGTTCCCCCTTCCTTTATTTGTGATACTGGATGCTGTATTGTGTGCCCTGAAATGTATTTTTGTACTAATAGACAATTTATTATGGCACATCAGTACGATTTTCTTTTGATATGACAACACTGCTTCAACTCCAACACTAGTTTATTTTCCTGTGTGGCTGACATTCTTTTTATTTATTTGTTTCCTTTGCAACACATTTCTAAGTATATCACTGTATTAATAAATAAATTCATTTTTAAAGAACTTTCTAATGGGTTGTTTGATTTCTGATCACAGCGAATGACAAAATGCAATGTTTGGCAGGGTTAAGGTCTTGGAGTTCTGTGGGATTTTGCCAACTAGGAGCAATGTGAATGACAAAGGTGAATGACTGTGCAAAGGTTGAGTCAATACTCAACCACACTGTAGACATCTCCAAACACATGGGCAAGAAATGTTCAGACGAAAGGACAGGACTTGCACTGACTAGAATTAGAATCTGCTGCAAAATCCATTTAGTAAATTGTTCACACATTATTTAAAACTCAATTGGGTTTGAAGACAGCATAGGATGAACCAATAAGAAATTCTTGTCACTTTGTCAAATGACAAAAAATGTTGGTCATTATATCACATACCTTGATTTAATGGAAGATAATCTGTCCGGACATTTAGAAAACATTTGCTTTTATTAATCACAATTTAATGATTGGTAAAACAACATTGTTCATAAGTGCCACAATATCTGACAATTATGGCATTGTATGTTCAGATAAAAATTACAAACTACAGTTTTGTTCATTTAAAAAGATCTTAAAATGGATCTTAAAAATCTATCCCTGCATTATTATTAGCTGAGTTATGAGTCCTACCTTGAGCCAGTACAACACTTCTGTAAACAGGTGGATAAGCTTGCTTGCAAAAAAAACATGGCAAAACCTTTCCTTAAGAATCACATTATCAGATTTCACTTCCAGTGCCGGTCTCAGAGTTTCACCGCCCCGGCAGATATCGACGCGTAGATGTTCTCGGTGAGCGGAACGTAAGTCTTTCTCTGGGGGTCCAGGAAGTACATGGGGTCGGAGATGAGGGAGGGGTCGAAGCCCTCCTCCACCAGCTTCACCTTCTTCATCTTGAAAGTACCGGTCAGTTCCAGAGAGCCCTAACAACACAAAACAAAGGATACCTTTAGCATGTTTTACTTTATCGAGCCGTTATCGTCCAGGTCCATTATGTACCTCAAGCCTGATATTGGATCAGATTTCTATCATGTTCCGATGAATATCATTTTTGTATAAACCGGGAGCAACATCCCACCAGCCTCACCTGCACCCTGATGAAGTAGGGCCTAGCATACGAGGGGAGGTAGTTTACGACTTGCTTGTAAACGTCCGAACAATCAAACTCCTCCCCTTCCTTCAGAGTGACGGCTGCCATCCCAATCCTCCCCTCGTGGCCTGGAGAGAGCAGCGGATGGAAACATGAGGACTGGATCAACGTTAAGTTATCTTTTCTCAATGATAATGCTATACAGTGAGTACTAATGCAGCACCTTCCACTTTCACCCCGTAAGCGTTGGCTTCATAGATGCAGTGAGAGGTGGTCAGGATGTCTCCTACCTCCGCCGTGGCTACGTTCTCCCCTTTCCACCTAAAGAGAAGGAACATATCTAAAACATCAGCAACACTGTACAATAAGAGTAAAATCATGAACCATGGATTCACGTTAGTAAATGCAGAAATAAGCATTACCTAACCCTTGATTAGCACTTAAAATTGCAATCACAAAGATTTTCATGTAAATACACGTCAGTAACGTCTTTTAGATTTCGACTTCAACAACTGATTTAAGTATCACTTAGTAATGGTGTTCCACGGTAACTTAAGTAATGGTTTCTATCTTACTAAGGTATCAACTTAAACCTATTCAACTTATATCCTGACCCCTAGGAAGGTACTACCATACAAAAACCCAGCCCCTATGCTAAAGCTTTATTATAATGGTAATTACTGCATTAACTCAGGTTAATTATTGGTTCATTAATGTACCCTCATTGTGAAGTGTAGCCAAAATGTTTCATAAACTAAATAAAATCAGAGCTGTAAGCGAGGGAGGCAGACCTACCTGTAGGTGTCCCCCACCCGGTCCTGGAAGTACACAAAGCCCTGGTGGTCGATGCGGAGCAGGTCCCCGCTGTTAAAGTACAGGTCTCCCTGCTTCAGCACGTTGCTCAGACGCTTTTTATCCGTCTGCTGCTGGTTCCCAGCATAGCCATTGAATGGAGAGATTTTAGTAATGGCTCCCACTAAGAGTCCGGTCTCACCTGAGGAGCAATGACATTATTCACTCAAATGGAAACGGATGACTCCATTTTACAGCTTGACATATTTTAAATGCTCTGTAAGCTTGGGCTGCAGTATTTATTTGGCCTCAATGCATTTTGGAGAATTATCTGTCACTTTCACTCAGTCCGCTCACCCTTGGCCGCCGGGATGCACAGGCCCTCTGCGTTCCTCACCGCCTCCTCTTTCTCGATGTCAAACTTGATTAAAAGGTACGGGAAGAATCTCTGGGGAATAGGAAAGTCATTGTGAATTTAAAGCCAAAGTCACAGACGTTGTGGGGGCGGCATTGGACTGGGGAGCGGCTGTACTTTATCATGAAGGAGAGGAGCTCAGGGCTGCTCCACCTACCCGGTGGAGGAGGTTCACCCGGCCCACCACCCCGATCTTTGAGGTGTAGTTGATGAAGCCGATGTTGCCCTCCGTGGCCCCGTACAGCTCCCTGACTTTGATATCTCCGAAGCGCTTTAGGAACTCGGTCCAGACATCGGTGCGGATGCCGTTCCCGATGGCAAACTTGACTCTGTGGTCTTTTTCATTCCCTTGCTGAAAAGGACCAACACAGACAATATAATAAGGAACTAGTAGCAGTTCCCATCCATATAACATACAGAGCTCAACAGAACAATCCAAACATAATCTTGAACCATCACACATTGCACCACATATTGTACAGTGCCTTGTGTCTCATGATCCCCCCAAGGGTGGACCTGAAGCAGCAAGGGTTCTAAGTGAGGGCTTGCTGAATGGGGACTGGTCTTAACTAGGGCTCTGAACGAGGGCTTGTCTTAACGAGGTCTCTGAACGAGGGCTCGTCTAAACGAGGGCTCTGAAAAAGGGCTCGCTAAGTCTTGATGAGGGCTCGCCTTAAGAAAGGCTCGTCTTAATGAGGGCTCGTCTTAAGAAAGGCTTGTCTTAACGAGGGCTCGCTGAACAAGTGCTCGTCTTAACAAGGGCTCTGAAAAAGGGCTCGCTAAGTCTTGATGAGGGCTCGCCTTAAGAAAGGCTTGTCTTAACGAGGGCTCGTCTTAACAAGGGTTCGCTGAACAAGGCCTCGTCTTAATGAGGGCTCGTCGAACAAGGGCTCGCCGAACGAGGACTCGTTGAACAAGGGCTTGTCGAACGAGGGGTCGCTGACCGAGGGCTCGTCTTAATGAAGGCTCATCTGAACGAGGCCTTGTTTTAACGAGGGCTCGCCGAACGAGGGCTCTCACCGAGGGCACTCAACTAGGGCTCATCTTAATGGGGCCTCGTCTTAACGAGGGCTCGTCTTAAGGAGGGCTAGTCTTAAGGAGGGCTTGTCGAACGAGGGGTCGCTGACCGAGGGCTCGTCTTAATGAAGGCTCATCTGAACGAGGCCTTGTTTTAACGAGGGCTCGCCGAACGAGGGCTCTCACCGAGGGCACTCAACTAGGGCTCATCTTAATGGGGCCTCGTCTTAACGAGGGCTCGTCTTAAGGAGGGCTAGTCTTAAGGAGGGCTTGTCGAACGAGGGGTCGCTGACCGAGGGCTCGTCTTAATGAAGGCTCATCTGAACGAGGCCTTGTTTTAACGAGGGCTCGCCGAACGAGGGCTCTCACCGAGGGCACTCAACTAGGGCTCATCTTAATGGGGCCTCGTCTTAACGAGGGCTCGTCTTAAGGAGGGCTTGTCGAACGAGGGGTCGCTGACCGAGGGCTCGCCTTAATGAAGGCTCATCTGAACGAGGCCTTGTCTTAACGAGGGCTCCTCTTAATGAGAGCTCCTCTTAACGAGAGCTCCTCTGAATGCTCGTCTTAACAAGGGATCCTCTGAGCGCTCCTCCTATGGTGGGGCGCGGGCTCCTCTGATCACTCCCTTGCTGCTCCGCTGTCCCGCTGTGCTCTGCTGCTGCTCACCCTGGGCATGTTGCAGAGGTACCGCATTGTTTCCCCAATGTACTGCATCACTGTCACGTCGTGCTTCCTGCAGTCCTGCCAGAACTGAGAGGCGGAGAACTTCCTCCTCAGAACAAAGGTCATACCTGCAGTCACAGATCTGGGTTATTCTACCTGGATCACAGGTATGGCATTCACCTGATATTCACACACACACACAAATATAGAAGGAGCCATCTAAGTGTGAAACCATCTGCATCCTTTCACAATTAATTTGTTCAAGCTTCTACGGTGTTTGTATTGTGTTACAGATTTATGAATGACTACTAATAGTGGGGGGATGGTGGTAGCCTAGGAGTGGTAGTAGTAAGAGTAGTAGTATAAGTAATAGTAGTACTAGCATTATTAGAAGTAATGTGGTAATAGTAGTAGTACAAGTAGTAGTAGTACTAGTAGTAGTAGTAATATCACTGTGAATAGTAATATTATTGGTAGTAGTAGTAGTAGTGTTACAAGTAATAATAGTAGTACTAGTATTATTAGAAGTAGTTGTGGTAATAGTAGTAGTAGCATAGAAGTAGAGGTCATAGTTGTGGTAATAGTAGTAGTAGTAGTAGTGCTAGTAGTACTAGTCATCAACCTATAATTATTAATATATTTATAAAATATATGTTACCCCTCTCAATGGAGCCACACATCCCGATCAGGAAGCCAGCGCTGTGGTAGAGCGGGAGGTTGATGTACATGACATCATGAGAGCTGACCCCGGACACCGCCATGATGAAGGACGCCGCCCAGACCCTCTCCTGGGTCACGATGGCTGCCTTAGGTAGACCTGTCCCCCCAGAGATACATAGACAGGGTCACTGTGGGGCCCCATCCTGCAGGCCCTGCAATGGGTGGTCCCCCACATAGAAGAGGGAGCTGCATCCTCTGTCCTGCAGAGAATCCTTCCTATCTAACATCTTAGATTACAGGAAGATAAACCAGATTTACTTCTCAGGAATAAGATCCCTGCGGTGCCCACAGAATGAGGAGATCTGCTAACGGTTTCTCTCTGTTGAAGAACGAAGCTGCTAACTGCAGCTGGCAGGCCAAGCGACTCAGTATAGATTGCTGATTGAAGATCCCTATGTCATTTAATGTGATTTTCTTCAAAATATATTTATTTTCAATCTTTTAGGGGCTAAATTGGTATGTCATACATACTTCCTATCGGAGGTGTGCGCTAGGTGATGTAGACTCTACCTGTCGTGGTGTAGACTCTACCTGTGATAGGTGGTGTAGACTCCACCTGTGCTAGATGGGGTAGACCCTACTTGTGCTAGGTGGTGTAGACCCTACTTGTGCTAGGTCGGGGGTCGGCTAACCGCGGCCCTTTGGCGCCGCCCTTTCAGCCCTTTGGCCAAAAAAAAGATAATTTTTTAAAAATTTTATTTTATAACTTGAAAGTAACATTTATGGGATTAATTTTCCAATGATGGTTGTAGGCCAAAAGTCAAACATACATTATCAATTTTAAAAAATATATTGCTTGTATATCGAATGAAAAATGATTTTCAGCATGAAATGTGCATCGCGAGACTATCCTGGCGCCTATTTTCTGAGCGGGTAGCTTGCTATAAACGCCTAACTATGGATCCAAAGAAGGCAAAACATATACAAGCTGAAGACAAGATCATACAGTCCTGATATTCAGAAGCTCTACAATGAAATTCAACAAAATCCCATGAAACTGGATGAGAAAGCTAGGGGGTGTTTGATTATCTAATTCATTATAGCAAATTGTTACCCTTTTTAATATTAATATTAATTAATATTGTTTTTTGCTCATGCAAGTGTTGCTGGGAATCAATGTGACAAGACTACTTAGCACTGAACTGGACAGCCACAATTCAATTGTTCAAAATGTTTACCAGTTTTGTTATTTTAAAGCAGGGCTGGGCTGATATTTTCTATGATGCAATGATATTAATTTAATTTGCACTAACAAGAACTGAAACCGTAGAGCTAGGCCTACTCAATTGTTCCCCTTTCAACTTAAAAAGCTGATAATGGACTTTTCCTGCATTCCTCCCTCATTTCTTGTTAGATGTAACATCCACTCAAATGCTTGTTTTGTAGCCTATGTTTTATTGCAATTGCATATATTCATTGCATAAATCCAATTGTTGTATATGCCTATACAGGCTATTTAATTGATAAAGTTAGCTATTACAACAAATATGCGGCCCCATACAGCTATCAACACCCCATTTCCATCCAAAAATGGCCCTTTACAAAGAATAGGATGCGACCCCTGTGCTAGGTGGTGAAGACTCTACCAGTAGGTGGTGTAGGTGGTGCTGATCCTACCTGTAGTGCCTGAGGTGTAGATGTAGAGTGCGGTGCTCTTGACGGTGACGTTGGCCCGGAGGTCCCGGGACAGCGGCTTCTCCGAGGCCTGAGAGATCTTCTGGGCTAGGGGCACGATGCCCTCGGTGCTGCAGGTGTCCGCCAGCAAGTACACGCTGATGCCCTTATCGATGAGCGCCGGCAGCACTTCCTCTACCGCGTCCTTTACCTCTGAACATCAGAATCACAATCAGGGTCTTATTGTACAAGAAAACAAGAGTACAATTCTTAGGCTTGTTTCCTCAACAGCCATATAACAGCAACAATACAAGATACAGTAAATAGAGATAAGTAAAAATTTAATTATGGAGAAAGAAAAAAAAAAAAAAAAGACCGCATGTGCTTCTTTCAGATTTATCGGCCTCCATTGCGCAATCCCGTACTCGGCGTGTCGGCATCACGGTGCCCTATAGGCTGTAATCCCTATGGAAGTGCGCGTCGCCCTATAGGCAGGGTTCGAGTTATGATTAAGGGGGGGGGGGGTCTTTGCCGACCTTGCGCTGATAAGCCCCTTCAGGTCGAAGCAAGACACCTCCGTTTCGCGTCGGTGTCCAGTTAGCCCTGTCTGGCCTGATTTTCCCGATAATGACCGGCGTTCTATTATCCCCCAATGTTACTCTGTATGTGGTAGGGAAAATAGCTGTATTTGTTATTACAATATTACGCTGCTGTATTTTCAGAGACCCCCACAAATATTTGAGTTTGCTGCTTTCATGGGAGCCAGACCACTCTCTATGGGAGCTCAGCTCCCACTGGCTCCCACCTAACTCGAACCCTGCCTATAGGCTGTAATCCCTATGAAAAGCACGCTGCCCCATAGGCTATAGTATAGGGCTATCCTATAGGCTGTAATCCCTATGAAGAGCTGCCTTCACTGCGGACACGCTGCGCCACAGGCAGCAAATGTTGTTCAAACGAAAACGACAGAAGATCAAGGTCTATGCTTTCCCTTTCATTTTCATACAAATAAAGAAGTATTATAAAAAGAAAAGTATTATCTACACTAAAAAACATGAAAAAAAAATAATTAAAAAAACATTAAAAACTGAGTAGGCCTGTATACAATGTGTGGGGGACAGCAGCCTACCTGCCGAGGCAATGAGAACCTTGGCGCCGCAGCACGAGAAGCAGTGCAGGAGCGCCTTGGCCCTGATGTTGGTGTTCAGCAGAGCGGCCGAGCAGCCCAGTTTGGCCAGGCCCAGCCAGGTCACCACGAACCCGGGCTCGTTCCCCAGGAGCAGCGCCACCGCGGCGCCCGCCTGCAGGCCCGCGTGGTTCTGCAGGGCACGGGCCACCTGGTTACTCCGGCGGTCCACCTCCGAGTAGGAGTACGCATTGCCTTCAAAGTGCAGGAAGGTCTTGGTAGGATGCTTCTTCGCTGTTTCCAAGAAGCGGTCTAGAATGCTGTGGAAGGGTTTGAGTTTCTTGTAGAGGGACAGCCGTGCGCCCAGCTTTAAACTTCTCCACATGTAACAACAGTCGTCGCTCAAGTATGGAAACAAGGATTTTAAAAAGATTGGCAAGAGAGCCAAGCCAGCCAAGAGGCTGCACCAAATGTACATCTTGTGCGCCAGGTTACGGGGCCATTGGTCGGTGTGTTTAAAATGATGAAAATCTTTTGCGGAGAAATTTGTTACAAAGTTCACCCGAGTGGACGGCTCCTCCTCCTCCCCCCTCCTTCTCCTCCTACTGCAGAAGAATGTGCATGAGTTGGTTGCCTTTGCTTAAGCTCACTGTTTATCACAGTGGAATGTTGTTCTTTAGAGATAAATATCAAATCACACCTCAAACTATCCAACATGTGGCATTATTCTTATTCCATGCGTATAAGCGCCTATGGTTGAGCCAACTTAAAGCCCTGTTGTTACCCTGTTTATCCCGGGTAGGGGGCGGGGCTCCATGGTCCACTCCTACTCCAGTGGTTTGTGGACATCGATTTCTGAGCCATGAGTAGCTGGACTCCCTTTCAGTGTCCTGGACGCTCCTTGGGAGTGTGCTGTCTTGATAGTAAACATGTGTGGGGTGTTGCTCATGTAAAACCAGGTTCTCATTCTTTGTGCGGCTAGTGTGGCCCCATGGCCTTACAGTAGAAAGTTAGTCTTGCAGGTGCAACTGTGATTTTGGATTATTATATTAATGGCTTATGACTCTGATTCATGTCATGAGTTTGACATCTGATTCATGTCATTCATGAGTATGCGATGTAAAGTGTTAACTTTCTACAGGATATATAAAAAAAAGATGACATGGGCTTTTGTAATTTAAGATTCAGCTTTGTTCCCGTTTATTCTGATTATTTAGCCTTGGACTGCATGCTGCCCAGACTCTGTGTCTGTGACCCATTTGATTCATTTCCAGTAACACTGCATGCTTCATGAAGGTCTGGGGAAAAGATCAACACAAACATCATGTGCAGTGGTCTTTAGTGATCTGCATCCCTCCACTGATGGCCCGGGCTCTAGGACCTCTTCTGCGACCAGTCCCCCTCTCATCAGGGTGGGCTTCACACTCTTTGTGTTCCAAACTGTAAAGGAATTGCTAAGATTCCCCCCCTCAGTACAGGGTTGCTAGTCAGGACTTGCTTGACTTACTCATAGGCTGCAACATAAGTCATGGTATGGACTATCTCCGGGCAGAACAGAGCATTAGTCTTCACCTTGTCTCAGGAGAGGCTAAGCAAGGGTCATCAGAAGACATGGGACAACACAGTGAATCGATTTGTATAGTTTATAATCTCATCTGTGTTTCTTGCTTCCTTGATGAAAGGAGCTGATACTCTCAAGTATGTTGGAGTGTCCTCCTGGGCCTTCCAGTCTCACCTGGGCTTGAGAAGCTTCGTAACACTGCTTTTGAGGAAAGCTTCACAAAGGAACAACTCACTTTATGGTGAGGACCTTAAATGCTCCTCTCACACCGGGCGTCACTCTGAACTCTGTACTGTCAGTTTGAGCCACACTCCCCCCTGTGACTGACCCCCTCGTATTACTACTTATTTACTGTATTTACACCTATATTACTGCCTACATACTGTATATACACCTATAGTTCTACTTATATACTGTATATATACACACCACATATCGCTCTTATAATGTACCATAAATATCCTTACTGTACACTTTACTCAATACTTTATAGGGTACTTTATAGGCTGTCTAAACTGTTCCCACTGCACTATTATGTACAAACTATACTATCTATATTATTACATGTACATACTATACTGCACCACCTATATATTAGCCTTTACATACTATACTGCACTTTATATTATTTATTACAGTCAGCACCTTCTATAATATCCATTACATAGTCTGCACCTTCTATATTATCCATTACAGTCTGCACCTTCTATAATATCCATTACATAGTCTGCACCATCTAATTATCCATTACATAGTCTGCACCTCCTATATTGTCCATTACATACCCTGCAACAGCTATATTATCCATTACATACTCTGCACCATACTGCTTGTTTGCAATGTTGAGACGCCAACTGCATTTTGCGGTCTCTATTCTTGTCCTCTGCACAATGACAATAAAGTTGAATCTTATGTTATCGGACTCAGACAATTATAATAGTTGTGTTTACATTTTCTTACTGGATCTGAGCAACTGAGCAAGCAAAATTCAAGGAACTTTCGAGAGCCATTGATTCGTTAAAAAAATATTTATTTAATATATGCACAGCATATCTTCTTAACTTAATATAAAATATAAAGTTTAAATTAAAACATTCAAAAAAACATTCACAAAACGACTTTAAAAAAACAACATTAATGAACAACTGAGGCACATGAGCACAAAGGGACTTACATAAAGCAACAAGGAAGGAGTATTTGAATACTCCAGCTACGCACGCCACTATCAGCTCAAAGTCATACGCCTGCCAGTACAGATCAGGAGACACATGAGCCTGGTGTACAGGCTGGGACTGGACCATGACAGCAGCACCACCAGTCTAACCAGCAGTTTATCTTGGTAAACTGGTGAAGTGGACTCCACAGAGGCCGGGGAACACTCACTGAGTGGTGAGGCTTTAACCAAGAACTGTCCAGATGTACTCCTGCATGATTCACCAAGAAGCTTCAGCAACATTCAAGTAGAGCCTGATGTTCAGGTTCGGTCAGAAAGGCAGCCAAGAGAACCAACACTGCATGTCTTTATCACTAAAGGAATACTCTTTATGCAAAAAAAATTCAGCTTTAAAACATTAAACCATGAGGTCCAGGATTTAGATCAATATTTTTGAAAGTCATGTAAAGTTGAGTAGCTGCTTTATGAATTTAATTTGCCTGCCATGTAGTGGTTGTCAACGGAGGTTTTCGACTGTATATCCAAATCAGTTTTCATTCTCTAACTCTGTTACTCACAGTCAAGCACTACAGCTCTAGCTCTACCACCCCCAGAGAGCCATCCTTCTGGGTCTGTAAACTGTGTCACTGCATAAGGCACCGTACGATGAAGGCGTCTGGAGGACCAGCGTGCCATCACTGGTGCTGTGAGAAGGGGCTGTGGAAGCCACTGTCCTGCTGGCACTGCCTCAGCGCCGAGAACACCGCCTTGCCGGGCTGCCCCCGCCCGGGCACCTCCGAGCCGGGCGTGGGCTCTCTGCACGTCCTCTTGGCCGACGGCACGCTCAGGGGCCTCTTGGCGAGCTCGTTGTACACAGTGAGGTCCGACGCGTCCGGGGTCAGCCGTCCGAACTCCTCCCCCTGCCGTCCAGACTCCTCCCCCTGCTGTCCGTCCCGGGCTAGCACCCCCCACGCCTCCACGCGGCCCCCCTCCGAGCTGCCAGCCGCGCTCCAGTCGCTCTCCCCCTCATCTCGGACGGGGGTCTCCCTGAGGACTGAGCGCTGGCCTCGGAGCTCCGGGCCGGCGGGCCCGCGGGTCCCCCCCGGGGAGCCGGCTCCCTGGAGGTACAGGTCCCGGAGACCGTTGCTCAGCGACGGTGGGAGGAATCCCGGCAGGGAGGCGGAGCCTGGGTGTGCCCCCGTGGCGGTGTGGGGCCGCGAGGCGTAGGGTCCTGCATCCCTCCCCCTCCCCGGCGCCGGGGCCTTCCCGGGCTTCTTGTTCCTGGCCGGGATGCGGCCTTGGGGGTCGGCACGGGGGGGAGGGTCTCCCTCATTGGCCCCCTCCTCTAGACCCAGCCCAGGGAGCGGTAACCCTGGGGAGGAGCTCCAGGGGAAACTTCCTGCTCTGCTGGAGGGAGGCGGTCCACTGGAGCCACCGGCTGTCATGGAAGAAACACACCAACCTCATTAAACCACATCAATCGATTTCACTCAGCTGAGTCAGTCCACAGGTGTACATCCACCAATAATGCAGAGACTGCATCATCCTTGGATGGAGACCAGTGGATTGACTCAGGTCCTGACTGTGCTGACTCCAGATCAGTTAGTCTAGCTGTACGTCTCAGTCGTTAAGAGCAGGGTGGTTGGGTTCGGCACTCACTGGGTAAGGCGTGGTCCTTGAGGGGAGCTTTCTTCTTCACGGGGGTCTCCAGCACCTTGGCCATCGCCAGCAGCTTCCCTGCAGCACTCATGATCTTCTGCTCAGCCCTTGGGGAGAAAACATCACCACACACCTGGAGGTCAGCGCACTGCTCTGGACCAGGTGTCCCTCAGGATCCATGAGGAATCAGAGGAGTAATCAGAGCTCAAGAGGGGAAGGGAGTCAGAATTGCTTCAGTGATGGCTCGCCTCATGTTTCGCCATCTTTCTAATATTAATATTATCAGCATCTACATTACAAACCCCTGAACTTACATGTTAACATTTTATTTACATATTGTCCTGGGGTTGAGGGAGAAATATGCCAACATCATAAACAAATATGAAAGACATAAAGGACGCGTATAGTGCAATGGTCTTCCAGGCCACACATTTAGCAATACATGCAAACTGTATAATATATACACACTGAGTCGGTTAGGAAACATCAGTTGAGGAGTAGAAATGTTGCCATGTGTTCACAGTGCCTCAAATCAGAGGAAGCCTGAACACGGTGGCCTTAAAAGGAACACTTCGCAACACACACCCCCACCCCCACACACAGCGGGCCTACCCTGAGGTCTGCTCCCCGTGCTGCAGCAGCTCCTGCAGACAGCTCATGTAGTAGCGCCGCATCCTGCGGGCCGTGTCCTGCCGCTCCCGCCGCACCTCGGCCCGGATCAGCTCGGCGGCGCGCTCCTTGCTCTCCTGCAGGTAGCGCAGCATGTCCCCTGCAGAGCCACAGCGCTGGGGTCAGGACGCTTCAGGACGCTCTCTATGAAGCTACATGTGTGGGGGGTAGCAGGGTCACCCACCTCGAATCTTGTCCACGGCCGACAAGTACTGCTGCTTCATCTCGTCCAGGCCCGGCTGGAGGTCAGCCTGGCGGCCACAGGCCCTGCAAGGGAACATGGATGCGATGAGGGCACATCCACGACATACAGACACATCCACGACACACACATCCACGCACACAGACACATCCACAACACACAGACACCTCCACGATACATACATGCATAAGACACAGACAAATGCACGACACACAGTAACAAGCATGCACACATTCACCCTCTTCAAGGAGCTACACAGGGAGTCAGGTGGCCTCGTAGGGCAAGTCTTTAACACTACCACCACCATGTCATCCTTTAGCAGGTCACTGCTCAGCGAGTGTAGGTGAGCTATGTTTGGGGCTCAAACCCCACAACCTTTTGGACTGGGAGCCAACGACAATCTGGAAGAGGATCCGAGAGAAAGAGCTTTAATGCGGAGGGACCGTAACGCACCCTGAAGCATCCTTCAGCGTGCGGGTCACGTCCTCCAGCTGCTGTCGGTGGTCTTCCTGGGCGCGCCGCAGGCTGCTCTCCTGCTCCTCTGCAACACAACCACAGCGTTCCCCTGTTAGACCCCACGCTGCCCTTCACCAGACCTCCGTGTCCCCAGAGCGTCGCTGGAGGCGTCTCACCTTTGAGGCGCTGCACGGTGGCCTTGTTGTCGCGCACCGTGTGCTGCAGCTGCCTGCAGGCCTTCTCCAGGTGCCTCTGCAGCTCCTGGTTCTTGGTCTGCAGCCTGCGCACCGCCTCCGCACACCGCCCCCCACAGCGGGCCTCCTGGGGCAGCAGCGACGCAGAGCCTGCATGGGTGGGGCACGAACCGCAAGGTCAGGGACGACCGGGACGTTTGCTCGTGGATCAAAAGCGCTTTGCTTTGTAGTAAATGCTGCCTTACATACATCATGTTTTCAAATAGAAATGTTTAATAAAACCACAAATGTATTGTGCAGTGGAACAGCGGTACAAAGGGATAATGCAGTGCATACTCTGGATTTGACTGATTTCTCTCTGGTGCTGCTCCTGTGCATCTCTCAGAGCGCAGCTCAGCTTCTCCTCACTTATCTGTTCAAACACAAACATAGACATTGACACCCAGTACAGGCAACCTTATCCATCATATTTCACCCGTGAACCTTTACTCAAGGGCTGTCCTGGTGTTGCAACACCCTGACCTTCGGAATGCGACAGACACCCTCCTGGTATAATTATTAGCAGAGGTCAAGCTCGGTCACCACTCCTGTCACTGAACCAAAAGGCTCACCTTGTTCCACTCCTTCTTGGCCTGGCCCAACTCTTTAGCCATGAGATCTCTGTAGGACGACGCGATGATCTGAGCAACGGCGTCCTGTGCAGCGTCGCTCTCTGCGCCCCCGGTCTCTTCCGCTGCTTCACCGTGCTTCACCGTGCCCCCTTGGGGCTGTTTCCGGAGCTCCTCCAGGCTGGCGTCCAGCTCCGCCAGGAACCCCTCCCTGGCCTGCCTCCTCTGTGCTTGCTGCCCCTCTGCCAGCTGGCCCCTCCAGTGCTCCTCCCTCTCCCCCAGCGCCTGCTGCAGCCCGGCCTCGCAGCGCTCCAGTAGCTCCTTCTTCTGGAGCTGCCACTCCTCGGCGGCCCGCTGCAGGGCCTGGGCCAGCCGGCGCTGCTCCTGCTCTCTCCAGGGGGCCAGCAGGGAGGCGATCTCCTGCTCCTTGTCCCTGGTCCAGGCGGCCCGCGCCGCGGCCAGCTCCGCCCTCAGCAGGGTGGCCTGCTCCCCCTTCAGGTGCTCCAGCTGTCCCTGGAGCAGCTCCGTCTGGGCCGCCTGCCGAGGTGAACAGTGGTCAACACACATGCAACACATCCGGTGTACCTCCTTGTGAATGACGGAGCGCTTCATGCCTTCTGCTTGAGGATCTCCTCCCACTGGTCCTTCTCCCCCTGGAGGTTGGCTTTGTACTCGGGCAGCAAGGTCAGGTCCTCCAGCCAGCGTCCGTACGCCCGGCTCACCGCTCCTTCCACCTGCATCACCGGGACAACAGAGTGTATGTCTCAGCGCGGGTTGCCCTCACAGCGTGTGAAGGCCCATGTGTAAGACTGGCGGCGTCTCCCGTTACCTGTGTGGCCAGGTCCTCCAGGTGCCTTTTCTGGAGCTCCGTCTGGAGCTTCCTCCGGACCTCCTTCACGGCCCGCTCCCGCTCCCGGCCCGCCTCCGCCTGCAGCGCCTGCCTCTGGGCGCTGAGCCTGGACTCCAGCTCCTCGGCGGTGAATGTAGCGCCAGGTGGGCCGGCCGGAGCGTCCTCCGTCTGGGACCACCCCTCCACCGTCTCCGCCACCTCATGGCTCACGGCCCGGGGCTCCTCCCTCTGCACAGGCAGCAGTCACACAACGTCTTTAGGACCTAAACGTCCACACGGGGGGCGGCGTCGGCAGAGCGGGTTTGTGTGGTGGGAACGTTACCTGCTGCTGCTCCTCCTCCCAGGCGGCCTTGGCCGAGGCCAGCCGGGAGGTAACCTGCTGCTGGAGCTCCGTCTCCTGCTCCGACAGCCAGTGAGCTTTGAGCTGGTCGACGGAGGCCTGGTGCTGGTCCTCCAGTTGTCTCCTCAGGGCGTCCAGGGCGGCGCTGCTCTGCTCTTTCATCTTTAAAAGTACACAAAGTAACCCAGTCCTTAAACATGAAGGCCTGGACCGGACTCTTCTATTGATTATTTGCAGATTTGTCATTTTAATTATTGATTATTATCTTTCTTCCAGATTTAAATGCAATTACGGAAAGCAGATAACGGATGCAGGTTGAATTGACTGATGCCATTGATCCACAGGCTTAATCATAACGTTACACAAGCAACGATGGTAAATGATGGCAGATATTAAAGGAATAGTTAGCTCCACGATGAAGCGAGGACCTCTCAGCAGTCCAACCCGGGTCCAGTAGATTACTGGCTGGGACCCGGGCCCAGTGGACTACTGGCTGGGACCCGGGCCCAGAGGTCTATGGGCTGGGACCCGGGCCCAGTGGACTACTGGCTGGGACCCGGGTCCAGAGGTCTACTGGCTGGGAGCCGGGTCCAAAGGTCTAGGGGCTGGGACCCGGGCCCAGAGGTCTATGGGCTGGGACCCGGGCCCAGAGGTCTATGGGCTGGGACCCGGGCCCAGAGGTTTATGGGGTGGGACCCGGGCCCAGTGGACTACTGGCTGGGACCCGGGCCCAGTGGACTACTGGCTGGGACCCGGGCCCAGTGGACTACTGGCTGGGACCCGGGCCCAGTGACTACTGGCTGGGACCCGGGTCCAGAGGTCTAGGGGCTGGGACCCGGGCCCAGAAGTCTAAGGGCTGGGACACGATATCTAATATCTTTACAACTTTAACTTGACAAGATCAATACGTGATGGACCAATCAACAGCTCTTCAACGATTGTTATTGGATGTCTCTTAGTTTCATGCAATCAAGGCAATGCATTGCTAACAAAACAAGACCGAGTTAAGTTGATAGGACCAGATCGACCGGATATTCTCGCAACAATAGTCAAGTGGTTGTTTTCGCCGTTGCAGCACTTGCCAGTCAAATTGTTTCGTTCGTTAATATGTTGGTCTCTGATTAGATCCAACATGCAATAAGCTCACGTCTACACAGAATCAGTAGTTCTCCTGTAATCATTCTTCTCTCTTTTCGAGATTCACGTGTAATGGTAAAATTGTATCTTAAGCCTCTACATCGTGTTCTACTCCTTTCATATAAATCATTCGTTGACTTGGCTCTCATACAATGAATGGAGCGGTCTCCCTTTTTGGGACCCGGGCCCAGAGGTCTACGGGCTGGGACCCGGGCCCAGAGGTCTACGGGCTGGGACCCGGGCCCAGAGGTCTAGAGGCTGGGACCCGGGCCCAGAGGTCTAGGGGCTGGGACCCGGGCCCAGTGGACTACTGGCTGGGACCCGGGCCCAGTGGACTACTGGTTGGGACCCGGGCCCAGTGGACTACTGGCTGGGACCCGGGCCCAGAGGTCTAGGGGCTGGGACCCGGGCCCAGAAGTCTAAGGGCTGGGACACGATATCTAATATCTTTACAACTTTAACTTGACAAGATCAATACGTGATGGACCAATCAACAGCTCTTCAACGATTGTTATTGGATGTCCCTTAGTTTCATGCAATCAAGGCAATGCATTGCTAACAAAACAAGACCGAGTTAAGTTGATAGGACCAGATCAACCGGATCTTCTCAAAACAATAGTCAAGAGGTTGCTTTCGCCGTTGCAGCACTTGCCAGTCAAGTTGTTTCGTTCGTTAATATGTTGGTCTCTGATTAGATCCAACATGCAATAAGCTCACGTCTACACAGAATCAGTAGTTCTCCTGTAATCATTCTTCTCTCTTTTCGAGATTCACGTGTAATGGTAAAATTGTATCTTAAGCCTCTACATCGTGTTCTACTCCTTTCATATAAATCATTCGTCGACTTGGCTCTCATACAACGAATCGAGCGGTCTACTTTTTGGGTACAGCCCAAAGACAAACTAAGGTAAATACAACCATACACATTTGTAGTTGAATCACTAGTCGTGAATACATTGATTCATCTCAATGTCACACATTTATTATAACAAATAGCACAGAACCCTTGCGTAATTTTTCAACTGACCTCAGACGAGTTTAGTCATCTTTAACAACGCAACTGCCATTTGGCTGCATGAGAAATGACCCTTCATTAACCTTTTAGGCCATTGCCTTGGCTGAGCAGGGCTTTTAATGTTACTCTACTCCCCACCTCTCAGTAAAGGTGCATGCAGCCTTACCTCCTGCTCCCTTGTGAGAGCCTCCTCTGTGCTGCTGCCAAGCCTCTCCTCCAGCGAGTCCTTCTCCTTACAGACCAAGATGTAGCACTCCTGCACCCCGAACAGCTTATCACTGGTCTCAGCCAGGAGCGCTCTGTGGAAAACAAACAGTGAATCCCTTAAACCAGTATTTCCCAACCCCCGGTCCGGGGACCCTTTACAACCGGGCCTTGAAACATTTCAATAAAATAATCTCATTTTATAATTTAGGTTATACGAGTCATGCTATTTCCTCCAATAGAAAATCGATCAATATGTAGCTAAACCACTGTAAATTAAGCATTGTAAATGCACTGGGTCTTTGCACTACTTTTGTGTTTATTTAAATGTATACTTCACCCATTCAGAACCGGCGTTCTATCATTATAAAATCGCTATTGTAATATTAAAAAAAAGTTTTTTTTCCCTCAGTCTAACCCAGTCTTCCCTTGGCCCAGCTTTCCTGATCTAATTTTCTCCCGAGATGAAGTCAAATGATGGGACGTCCTTAGGGGGGGGTAAGTTAGGATGATTCCAGGGGCGCAGCACTGACGGGGGCGCCTCAGAGGACACTGGTATTATTACAACTATATGCAAGTAAATTTTGGCAAAATATCGATTCATATTTCTTTTAATTTTATTTTTCGGATTAAATCATCAAATTAAATGAACATGTGGTTTGTTTCTCCATTTTTACAAAATCATTAGAAAGTCTTCACCCTATTATCACCCCTTTCATTTGTCATTATTTGGTAAAGCCCAAGTCTTACGCTACTGCAGAGCAAAGTAGCCAGGCAGATCGTGGTGAAGCAAGTGCAGACTGCCTAAAGTCAGTCAGTCAGTCAGTTTGTGTGTATGCCGGTTGGTGAAATGAAGAAGTCAGGTTGTCAGGGCAGGAAAGAGAGGAAAGAAAGAGGGGAAAGAGCTCAAAGGGGTCGATAGTTGGTCACCCAGTTTTTTTTTTTACCAAGAAAGGTATATTCCCTCCCTCTACACTTTCCCAACAACCGGATAACAAGCCTGGCCTAGCAGCTAGCACTACTGTAGCTAAAATAATTACAGCCTGCACTGGATGATAAAACTGAAAAGATCGTTTGCATTACCATTCACATGATATCCAATAGCCTACCTATCTACAAATAGCCTACATTGCTACTGAAAAGGAAATGTCAGGTGTAATGTGTAATGTTGACATATGTAAGGGATAATGCCCGACGAGGTGTCCATTGACAGAAATGAATGGACGACGTGGAGGCGTGAACCGTCCTCCGCGGTTG
The DNA here is from genome assembly GCF_949987615.1 of Pollachius pollachius. Taxonomy (NCBI): domain Eukaryota; kingdom Metazoa; phylum Chordata; class Actinopteri; order Gadiformes; family Gadidae; genus Pollachius; species Pollachius pollachius. The sequence goes on along the minus strand of NC_136942.1, from coordinate 22,203,528 downwards.
CTTCCGCGAAGTCCATTCATTTCTGTTAATGGACACCTCGCACTATCCCGCTTTATACCATGGTCACTTAAGAAAGAAAGAAATATTTAATCAATTAATAATACTTTAATGTGTTTTAGAGTTTAAATCGTGAGGTTTTTTTTTTTTTACAAGTCGGGCGGACTATTTAATATCTCCCTATGCAGGCGTTGCCAAGCAACGTGGCCATAGCGTCTTCATAGTGTCAACGTCTTTCCTAGGTGTCTAACCTACACCCTTCAGCCAATCAGAATCGAGTATTCACCCAGACCATGGTACAAATGGAGATAATGCAATGATTAACATTCCATACTGCTTGCCAGCCATAGCATGATAGCTGTTGACATTAGCTAATGAAAACTGCCCTCATGCACAGATGCAGCCCCAGGATTATCCCCCCCAGGTGAAAGGCAAGAAGGTGAGCCTATGTGCAGTCCATGAACAAAAGTCATTGGGGTTAACATTTATGTAAGCTGGTTTTGAATATTTTGATTGGCTGCATTAAAATATTAGCAGACATTAAACTAAGGATAATTTTACATTTTAGCTGACTTTTAAGTTTTAAGTCAGCTAAAATTACAAGTAGTCTACCCTTAGATTAATAGCTGCTATGTATTGTAGGCTAATGCAGCAAATCAAAACAAACAAATACATATTTAGTCATGCCCAGCTCAATCCAATCAAATAGACTGTTGACAACATTGTTTAATATGTTCAGATAATTATGAGACACATTCTGAATTATATGATGTATCTTAGAGTCAGGGCCCTCTTCAAGCCATGATGAACCCACAGAAGAAACCAGTGAGGTTGAAATAGAAGAAGGGGAGAAGGAGGACAGTCTAAGTAGAAGCAGCACTGATGAGGAAGTGGAGGAACCAAGTGAGGCTGAAATGAGGGACATGTCAGGCAGATGTGAGCCAAAGGCAGATGAGCCCCATGTACTGGTCTCAGAGCCAGATCAGCTGCTTTCTGTTGACCTAGGTTTGTGGCCAGCAAGATTGACTGACAATGACAGGGCAAGTATTTTCAGAAAGATTGCTGTTAGGGAAGATGAGGAGATGCCCAACGATGGAGAGGGAAACCCTTTCCCTGATTACCCTAAATATTCCAAGACACCAAATGGCAGGGTAAAGGTAAAGAGGGACTGGTTAGTCCATAGCAAGAGTTTCAATGCACTTTTCTGCATTCCCTGCATCCTTGATGATGATAATGACTACCCAATTTTGACCCAGTATTACCCAATATTTAATGATTATAAAATGTGAATGAATATATAACATTTAAAATGTATATATGTTGGGAGGGGGGGGGGGGGGGGGCTCCATAACTGAATTATGTCAGGGGCCTCAGAATTCTAGGGACGTCCCTGTTGGTGAGGGCGGGGCCATGTGGGTAACCTGGGCTCACCCAGGCTTTACCCCTCATCTGGACAGTTGGGTATTGGATACGTATTTCCGGACCCAGAAAGTAAACTGGAAACGCCAGCCAAAGCCCGCCGGGAGAAACAGACGTCTGAGCATAGAGTAAGTGTTTGTTGTTTTACTAACACATTGGCTACAATAGTTTTGAGTCCCGAGGAACGTGACAATGTAGTTATCGGAAATTAGCCGATCTTATTGGCAGAGCATAGGCTACGTTACGTTAGCTTGAAGTCCGTATAATGCTGTATTGGCTACGCAAGGCATCATTTATCTTGCTTTGCTAATGTTGTTCTCTTTCTTTCTTAGCCAGTATCGGCTTCCTGTGTTGTCCAGACCATCAGAGCAAATTACCCAGCACAAGATGGGCAGTACCGTGGCTACCAGGAGACAGTAGATGCTCAAGATGAGCTGTGACTATTTTGACTCTAGCAAACGCACCCTACACGTTTTATTTTTGTAAATAGTTCATATCTTTTCATGAATAAAATTTCAAATTCATGTTGGTTGTTGTGATTTGTTTACTAACCCAAGTGCTGTTATACTAAAGTAGGCTTACTGTATAAGATAAACACTTATTTCAACGAGGGAGAAAAGGTTGAGTACAAATACTTGATATGCTGAGCTACTGTAATTAGCATTTTTTTTTATGCTGTACAGTAATATACAAATGATGCGTTTGAAAAAACGAGGGCAGAAGTCTAAACTAGTCAACGTATCACGGGGATATATTTAAACAAAGTTTGCTCGCGCAACCACTCGCGCTAGGACCATGGGTCCTTCCCCCTCCAAACGGAAACAGGCGGGCGGTGCAGCGAGCGCAATGCACTTTGGTAGTTGGCTAGGATGAACCAATTTCATTTTTTTTTTGCACATTTATAATACATTGACTTATTTACTTCATATAACCTTCATATCTCCACCAGTGATGTGACTTTTCTCTTCTTTATAAATTGTATTGTATTATTCCATTGTTGAAGGGGGCCCGAGACTTAAGCATTTAATTTCTGTTGCTTTAATTGTTGTGAATATAACAAACAAACCATCTTGAAAAACAGCAACATCCTTTGTTTTTATACATCTTAAAATGTATTATACATCAAAAATTATACATCTTAAAATAATGCATTCAAATTGACTACCGGTCCTCCAAATGTTTTCATGAATATGATGGTTCTTGGATCAAAAAAGGTTGGGAAACCCTACCTTATCATGTCATGTCATAAGAGTCAAGAAAAGGATGATGAGGTGTTCTAGGAGGACAGAGACGGGGACGGTGGGGGACCTACTTGAGCTGATGGACCTGCTGCTGGTGCTCAGAGATCAGCTGATCCATGTGGGCGTGGTGCTCCTCAGAGAGGTCTGAGTGGACCCGCTGGACCACGTCGTCCCTGTACTGCTGCTGGACCCGCTCGTACCTGGAGAAACGTCCAAGGGCTGTTTACTCACTGCTAGCTTGAGACACTGACACAAACGCCAGCACGCTCAATTTAGATTTTTTCATTTTTTTCATTTTTTCAGTTCATTGTGTTACAGCTGATTTCGGGCCAAGTGAGACCACACACACACCTCTGTTGGTGTGTGTGTTCCAAAATGAATCTGTCGCAACTTTCATTCACGTACCGCAGCTCTAAAATTCGTAAACAGCTCTAAAATATTGATCTTTCTATCCTCCTCCTCTGATGGCTACCTCTGTGCAGCCTCCTGCTTCTCCTGGTCCAGCTCTTGGATCATCTCCCTCATCTTGGAGCACAGCTCTGTGTTGGCGGCCCTCACCTTCTCCTCGCTCTGACGCAGGTGCTGGTTCTTCCTCTCTAGGCTCTACAAGTCAAACAAACATAAATACACACACACACACATGTACATACATTCAAATGTGGTAAACGTGTTATAAAGGGGGTGGGTTGGCTCTGAGGGAGGGTCCATGTAGGTCCCTGTAGTGACGATCTGTTTTGTGACCAACCTCCACTTGCTCCTTCAGCTGGTGGATTTCTTGCTGTAGCCTGGCGCAGTCACCCTGAGGAGCACCCACCACGTCTACAGGACTGGCTCTCACCTGTTGGTGACACACACACACACACACACACACAAGTTCAGAAAATCCTGCATTACTAATTACAATTTACTAAAATAAAACTGATTCCGTACACAGCAGCATGGAAAGAATGGAAACAATACATCTGAGAATGGACAAAAACATTAACACAAAATTGGAAGAAAGACACTGGTGAGAAAATATGGCGTAACGTGTATATGTAATTAAACAAGCCACATTTTGTTAATATAGTATGCAACGACACAACTCCTTGGCGTGTCCGTGAAGCCTGACGTCAAAATATCAATCGGACATCATAATAAAGCGCTGCTTAGAAGGAGCTCCACCCTCCACCAGGGCGGTGCTATCGCTTTTCTTTAGCTGCTGCCATGGGGCTACTTGACCCTTTAGCGCGGTGGCATCAGCAGCACCCAGGCTGCTCCACAACGACTACACTGCCCTTCTGTGTTAAACACAAGGCGCTCAGCTCATGGGATACAGAGGTCATATTGACAGGCCAGCCTTTTAGTCAAAAGTGAGCCATTATGATATGGCTTATTTAGCCCTTTCCTTGTGCTTAATTATTACAGGATAGGAGATGAGGTCTATTGGCTATCCTAGGGGTAGCTGCAGCACCCCTAAGCCCAACACTAGCACCTTGCCGTGCCCCACTGTCCAGGCAGAGCTCTACAAGTCACACACCACGTCAAGGGGCCTCTGAAGCGGCCCTTCAAAGTCAAAATCACAACACCACCTTTGTTTTTCTACCTCTGAGCACAGCGGAAAGGGTTCTGGGCAGACTGGCAAAAACAAATATTGTATTCATGTTTTCTCTAAATGAAAGGTCATATTTTAGCAACAGTGATAAAATGGCATAGATTACTTTGTTGACGCTCATATAAGTTTAGCTTTGAGTAAACCCTGAATGATTTATCCGATCAAACTGGTGTTTGGTGATACAGTAAAAAAAATAAAATAAAATATATATAAATATATATATATATAAATATATATATATATATATATATATATATATATATATATATATATATATATATATATATATATATATATATATATATATATATATATATATATATATATATATTTATTAGAAAATAGGTTGCATGTCATGCAGAAATGTGTAATTAGCGATTGCAGCTGCAAATGATCTCAAAGCAAAGAGCATGAATATTAATACGAGTCATTTTCAGTCATGATATGAGCACATGCGTCATGTGTCGAGCAGGGGTCAATGTGCTCCAGTCCTCCATCGACCTGAGCTCACCAGTGACGGAGGTTGAGCGGGGTGCAGCTGTGTGTTCATCAGGCTGAGGCTGCTCTGAGAGGCCTGCAGCTCCTGCTGCAGCTGGCCCATCCTCTGCCTCTTGGCCTTCAGGCTGCCCAGGCAGCGCTGCAGCTCGGCTCGTAGCTGCTTCACCTGCTCCTCCAGGGGCAGTGTGGGCTTGGCCAGCTCCCCCAACAGCGTGCTGCAGAGACCCACGATCACAATTACAACCAGTCTAACACCACCAGGTTTTACACCGTCCAGACACATTTGAGCTAACAGAGATACAATCAACCATGGTTGGTACCACAAACACGTCTGCTACTTATTTTTTACATATTGTATATTTGAATATACAATATATAAAAACAATGGCCAAGCCATTGTTTTTATATTTAACACTGAGGTGTGACCCTGCCATGCATCAGAGGGAGATAGTTGGTGCAGTGTGTTCTCAGTGAGCTGTCAGGAGGCAAGGGGCTCTGGGTTCCCTGGCTAAGTACCTGTGCAGCCGGACCTTCTTGCGGTTGGCGCTCTTGATGCCCAGCTCGACGTAGGACTCGGAGGGGGGGTTCTCCCAGTCGTCCAGTATGGGGTCCAGAGCTATGACGCCGTGCTTCACTGCAGACTCGTACAAGGTGATCTGCTCCTTCAGGTCCGTCAGGTCCTCCTGCAGAACACATTACAGGGAGGGATGGTACCGGGAGTTTGTGAACTGGCCGATAGCAAGGATGCAGGACTAGTGTTAGTCTCATCGTGGTTACAGCAGTCTGCCACCCAGCCCATTGGTTTAGATTCCCAAGGGCTGCATTCTCCCTGGAGATAAAGCTAACCCCTGCAGACACCTTAATGACCTGTATGTGTTCAGTGTGACTAAATGACTCAATAGCAGATCATATATGAAGATTTCACATGAATACAACAAACCTGCAACCCTTGGTTCATGTTTTCACTCAGAATCTTCGCCGCCTGAGCTTGCTGCAGCTTGATTTGCATTTGGCTCATCTCCTGCACTGACCCTTCATGTTGGGGAACGATGGAAACATTCTTCAGAACACAGCAGAATGTTAAACACTTAGTATTTGGGACCATTGCCAAACGCTGCAGAGTGGCTGAGCGTGTAGGCAGAGGCATGCAGGGCACCTGTTTGGAGCAGCTTGGCACACTGCTGCTGAGTCTCCTCCAGACTTTGGGAGAGGGCGTTGACCACCCTGGCCCGCTCCAGCTGCTCTGCCTCCCTCTGGTGCTCCAGCTGCCTCATCTGCTCCCGCAACCTCTGGCCGACCTCTGCCTGCAGCGCACCCCCCCACCATTAAACAAGGCCCCCTAGCGCGCAGCTCCTAAGGCCTATTAATGTTGCATTATGCTAATCTCTGCGGCTGTTTATCGATTCCATAGAGGGATCAATAAACAGCCACTAAAATGTGTATTTCTCTATCTACTTTTAATGTCAGTTTTGTGTGGATTACAACGGATGTGGGACTGCACACTTGTACTGCTGGGCCACCATTGCTACTGGAAAGAGTGTGAAGCTACGGGTGTACATCCTATGTAAAACCGTCTCCGGGACCTTCAAACGTCCCTGTGAACACTGACGTTGTGCGTCCCAACGTCCCTGACGTTGTGCGAGTGTAAGGGACAAGAAGTCCCAAGACGCCGCAACCAGCGGAGCGCTGACCTGCTCCTTCAGGGCCTGGGCGCTGGCGTCCAGCTGCTGCTGCAGTCCCAGCAGCGCGGCGTTGTGCTGCTCCCTCCTGACCGTCAGGTCCCGGTCGTGCTGCTGCCGCGCTCTGGACAGCGTCTCCGAGCGACACAGCTCTGCCATCTGCTGTTTCAGACTGTCCACCGCAGCCTCCGCTATCCGCTGCTTCTTAAGGTTCTGAAAGTGAAACCAGTTCATGGATATATTGTGTTAGGTGTTATGCTTATTATCATGGGTGATAAAGTGTTTTCTGGTTGTCTTGCAAATTGGAAGGTGGCTGGTTTATCCCCGGCTTGTCCTAGTGGAGTGTTCAGTGACCATCAGTTTATGAATGTGTGTATCCATGGGTAAATGTGAGTGTAAAGTGCTTTGAGTGGCCACGAGTATAATAAGCGCACTACAAATTCAGTCCATTGAAGAGTAAATCCAGCCAACAGCAGCGCTGCAATGTAGACTCACCTCATGGTCTCGCTCTGTCAGTGACTGGATCTGCAGTTCCAAGGACTTGACCCTGTTCTGCATTTGAACCTCCCTCTCCTTGCCCTCTTCCACCAGATGGCTGGACTCCTTCAGACTCACTGCCAGGCCATCTTTTTCATCTGGTTTTTATTATAGACAAAATTTGTTATCACCGTTTAGTTTTCAAATCAAGGCAAAGGTGCATCGTTTGCTCTATTACTACTAAATCCTAAATGACACTAATGATGTCGCCAAGTGGCACAAATCACCTTTAACGATGGCAAACTGATGCTCAAGGTAGCGCATGTTGCGCCTTGAGTCCTCCAGCTTGCGCTCCAGGTCTTCCACCTGTCTCTGCTGGGCCTTGTGGAGAATCTGCAGCTGAGCCAGCTGCTGGCCCTCAGCGGTGTCTGCAACAGAAGCGTTAAAAGGTCCAGTGTGTTATACTTGCGGAGAGGTTTCAAATTGCAACCAACTGAACCACCGTCCCCCAAATGAATCCCTCTCCAATGACTTTGATGACTTGTACCGGCCTGTATTGTGTAAGGGGCCAGTAGGGAAAAAACAATATTGCGTTGAGTTGCCTAGGGAGGTTCCTTGACAGATGTACGGGTTGTAAATAGTCATCAAGTCTGTCAATGTAAAACTATAGGTCATAGCTTTGTCATAAAAAGCTAAAGAAGTTTTAATCCCACTCAATTTCGATTGATGGCTTTAGCATGTGATTAAATCAGTTTAACCAATCATAGTCGGGTATCTTCGTCATAGTCCCCATGGTCAATACAAGTTGTAGGACATGGCAGATGTAACAGCCTATTTACATTTGTATACACACAGTACTCTTATTGCATCCATAGTTGTAAACTATGTTCATAGACCTAGAATTATTGCTATCTGTTTAAATCATTAATCTCCACTGCAGGCAATGCTACAAACCGATGGCTACTTTCACTGCGGGACGTGAATGAAAGCTGCTTTTGATCACATAATGGTGTGCTGTTGTATTGCAACAGATTCATTTTGGATACCAACAGAGGTGTGTGTATGTGTATGTGTGTGTGGCCCCACTTGGCCAAAAAACAGATTGATTAGACTGTGGTTAAATGAGGCTTCACACCTGTGGTGCATCGAACAATCAATGCACCACAGGTTGACCAGCCATCTCCCCACAAATTCAGGAGAGCTCTGAATGCCAGCACTGAACACCTGCTCTGACACTTACAATTATACCAACTCTGCAGTAAACCGGTTAACTCAACCCCCCTCTGTGTCCTGGAGGAGAGCAGTGAAGCCACATGGTGCAGTGTGGCAGGGAGAATTGTTACAAAGATTTTCCCCAAAAGAGTGATACCTACTTTAAGTTATCCAACAGGGAAACAACCTAAAAAATAACCACTCCAGAAAATGGCTGTTTAAAACAATGCACATTCACCACATAATCCCCCACATCCGTGAACTGCCCTCCACTACACTATTTGACACTTGGATTAAAAAGTGTGTGAAAATCCCTTCACATTGAACCCTCTAAAAAGATTTTATATTTGGCAAAAGGACTGGGCATCATCCCCTTCACTAGGCAGTAGTAGGAGTGTCCGAGAGAGGGCTAAGCTTCTCTAACACTATATATAGTCTAGTGTATATAATGCCACCATGTGTGGATGTGTCTTGCCAGCTGTTGCTGGCGCTTCTAGGACCCTTGTAGTAAGTATAACGCTACGGTTTGGGGATGCGTGGCCCTTCATTTTAATATCCCAGTCAGAGAGAAAGTTAAGCTTCTCTGACTCTTAGATATTTGATATATAAATCCACATAAACATCCTCGCCCCGTTGTATGTGGATGTGTGGGGCCTCTTCTGGCCAGCGGTTGATTTTGATTTCCATGTCTGAGGGTTAAAGAAACCATCAACCCCATGTTGATGGTTGACATTATCGATGTCAGGATCTCAATCGGCCATGGGTTTTGTTCAACGCGTCTCCTCTTGTGGTCTATGCGCCTGCCTGAATTGGCCAGTTGACCATTGATTGACGTCCTATATATTTAAATAGGTCAAAAGCCTTTTTTGGGGCAATATTATAAGTTGGTAATATTGGAGTAAGGAGCAAGACGATCCAACTTCATTTGCGCACTTGAAATTGCCCAGTGAAGTCAGTCTAACCATGGACACTCTATCATACTTTAATACTTAGTCGTATTTTTAGTTCTTCAGTCACCTTCACAAAAGGACGGTCATACTCGTAGTGAGAACATCACTTGTGTCCCGTTTCAGAATGCGGACTCACTCTGTGCGGTGTCGAGGTATTCTCTCTGAAGGTGCTCAAAGGGCTCAAGAGCGGCCTGAACGCTGTGGCTCTGCGGTTGACCAGCAGGTTTATGGGGGTTGTAGTTTGCCTTGTAGTGAGCCACCCTTCTCTCTCCTGATCCTGGATCATCAATGTTCTGAAAGCACAGACCGTGTTAAGACACAGGATTTAAGTGTTTGGTCACACACACACACAGAAGGATGTCTTAAATTCCCTTGACTTTATTCACACAAAACAAGTACATATGCACTTATGCACCTATGGCATAATAGCAATGGAACAATTTAGTAGAAACAAAATATTGATCAACAGTGTAGTAGGCCTTCCGGTAGAACTACTCTCAGCGCATTCAGTTAAATAAAACCACAACTAACATTTCACTGACTCAGTTTTAAGCTTACCAGACAAGCTAAGCGCTACAAGATGGTAAAGGTCTCTCAATAGATGAATAGCATATGAAAAAGTACTCATTTACAACATTTTATAGCACCCAACATGAATGACAGAAGTTGTTCGGACATCCCGCAGTAAGAACAAAGTTTACCAACTCACTTGGAAATGCTTCTTTGCATTGTTTTGGTTCTCAAAGAACCGCATGTTCCCGTCTCCCTCCTCCAGTTCATATTCCGAACGGTCACCGGCTCCATGGGGGAACGGCTGAGGCCCAAAGCCTTCTGTGGAGGAGAACTTGTTGGTCTCTGTAGCAGCATCTCAAGCTGTATTGGTACATGCCTGGGACGGCTGGAGTGGCCCACCTTGAGGCTGCTGCTTCCAGGCGGCGGTCAGAGGCGGTCTCTGGGCATGGCTGTCGTAGCCGTTGATGTGAACAGCCTCGCCCTCGAATCCCTCATGCTGATGAGATCCTCCATTGTAGTCCTCATCGTAGTTCTTGAGAAACACCAACCGGATGTACAGTTATAGAGCGTGAACACATCCCAACAACCGTTCAATCTAACAATGGAAATCTGACCGACCTCGTAAGAGTTGCATTTAGGATGAGGGGAGAGTTCAGCTTGTTGGGTCCATTCAGGCGGTTGGCTGAGAACCCAAGAGATCAAGAAACGTATTAGAATGAAATAATGTGTAATAATCCATTTTCTGCATATGAAGTGCGACTGGTTAGGTACCCCTTTCTGTTGTTGATGTTGTTGTTGTTACTGCAAGTAGAGTACTCCAGCTCAGGGCTCGAGTCATGGCTGTCTTCAAGCATGTCATCAGGCAGGTCGGTGAGCAGCTTGTGCAGCTGGAACATAGCATGGGAATATGACTCACTGTGGCTGCCTAGCAACATAATCACAACACAGGACAGAGGACAAAATCATGCATGCCCACACCTCGTGTATAATGAGCTACTTATTTTAACAGGCAACATTTCCAATATAGAAAACACTTTTTAACCTGATACCAGTGGATACTTAAATTTGATTATACTTACATTATTCTTATCAAGTAATTGAATATATATCACCTTCCAACTTTACTGCAGCATTCCTTTCTATTAATCACCTTATCTTCATTAGTATTTGTTATTAGTTGCATCACTGCCCAATCACAGCAACAAAACAGCAAAGCTCTAGTTTATAGCATGTTTCAACAGAGCCAGCATAAGGACAGTCCCCCATCAGAGGAAAGATCACACAGCCTTTTTCCAACCGATCTTGCTAACCTACAAAACTGGTTAGAAACACAGAACACCCACAGTAGTTCCACTGAAATCACAGTGCAACTACTCACACAACCAACACGATTTAAACTCTACTGTCCAACGCCGTAAACGGGGTCTCCTAAATGACCACAGCAGGGCTGATGGAGGCTGCAGCAGCTCCAGCTGGACTTACTTCCCACAAGGTCTGTTGAATGGACTTGACCTCCTTCACTGTTTCCATGACCAGCAGACCCATAGTCCACAACATCCAGCCTCTGTAAACACAGAGCGTTCCTCGATGTGACTGCTAAGCCCTATGATAACGCACCTCTCTAGTCTAGACTTGAGCAGAGAAGACCTTCTGTGCAAATCATCCACAGCCTGTATGGCATGCTGTCAGATCCACGAGGGGCCGTTGCATTTCCCTACCAAAACCCCTCCATTGTTCAGACCAAACATATGGGTTTACTGGAGCAGAAACATTCCTCTATGAGAAAGACATTCCACCTCACTGAGTATTTCAACATCGCACCATCAAAATATACAGGTGAATTTATTCATTTGTATGTCCCAAAGTCATATATTTGCAAGAGTTTATCCAAAACTAAAGTGTTGTCCAGTAAAACTACAACACATGACTATTGATGCTATCCGAAGCATTATGCTACACTGCCATACTGCGTGAAGACAAAATCCAGTCTGGTTAATCATGTTTGTGTCGTGAACACAGGAGAAAGTGCAGTTTCCAGTGTGACACACCTTGGAGGAGGCCTTTCCCCTGGGCCAATTACATCCCCGGTTCAGGGTACAGTGGATGGTTGAGGCATGAATAATGTATCACTCTCATGTGTTTAAACTGTCTGTTTACTTACTAAAATAAAGCCCATTAAGTACTTGACAACATGGGTAGACAGCTGTGCAAAGCAGAAATCAATCACCGACCTATGAAACATGACAATGTTGCCAGTGCACGGCATTCAATACACTGTCAAACCACCTCACAGGTTCAATGTTAACCAATAAACTTAAAACCCATTTCTGTACCTCTTGTTCTCTCGCATAATCCTCCTGATCATATTCATCTTCATCTTGTTGTGTCTGAAGGGCAGCACTGTCGAAGTCGATGGACATGATGACAGAGGGTCAGTGGTCCGAGGGGAGGCTGTGGAGACAGTAGGACAGAGGTCAGAGGAGAGGCTGTGGTGACAGAAGGACAGAGGTCCGAGGGGAGGCTGTGCTGAACACACTGAAGGACAGAGGTCCGAGGAGAGGCTGTGGGGACAGACGGCACAACGTTGTTACACACTTTAAACATCTACCTGCCTGAGGTGGAAACGTAGGGATTTCTTATCATTGACGAAATCAAAACAGTGAAGTTAATGGGTTTTTGTACAGCCCAGGGCTTACCTTAGCAAGTTAAAATGTCATTATTAAAATTAAATTGTTGCTATTTGCTTTGCAGCTCACAATACTGAAGGAGTTGTTTGTGAGCTAGTGCATCCGTAGCGAAAATAAACAAGCAGAACGAACGAATAAAGTGATCATTCCGCAACAAAGAGCTATACGATCTTAAAATGTAGTCGTAAACGTATGCGGATCAGCGATGGTCGTCTTTTCACTGGTTAATTCGTGTTAATATGAATACATCGGTCATGGTGTGCGTCTGTGTGAGCTAAGAGCTAGCAACAGAGCTTGCTTCAGGAAGTAAAGAGCGGCTCGCCTCCTTTGAAAACTCGCGCGCATCCACCGCGGTAAATCGTGGTAACCACGGTGACAAGTTACCATCGACAGCTGTTAGTGACGGAAAAATAACCAGTGGATGTTCAACATAACGATGACCAATAGATGCATGTTATTGCCGGACAGTTATTAGAAATATATATTTTTATATTAAATCGATTTATATCTAGATATTATGGATACTTATATTATACGAGTCCATAGCCAATGCGAACTGTGAATAATCTCTTTAACTAATTGTGTTCAATCTAAATTAGAAACACGTTGTTATTACTATACGATCTTATTCTCTATATAGATTTGATAAGGAACTGTAGAATAGACGTTGGTGCCTCCACTGTAAAAGGTTGTATCATATGCGCGATATCCCGGCAACTTGCGTTTCTTTGCGCATGGATGATTCTCCTGAATTCAACATTCCAGCTGCTTCCGCATTTGTGTTCACGAAGATGCCGTGTGATCGTCAGCTGATATTGGCATTAATTTTTTTTTAAATAAAATACGACTTTAAGTGAACCGCTTAAAGTTTATATATTGTAGAAAGAAAGCTGCACCTTAGGGGAATGCTGAACAAGTGAAGATGGACTCAAATCCACCACACCTCTTAACAAACTTTGCAGACAATGACAGGTAGCAACAGACTGTCTGTTCAGATGGGAAGAATGCTGAAATGCTCGCTGATCTTTTGTATTTATGCTCTACTTCGTTTGTTTTCTTTATCCCACAGGTTGCAAATGTTGAAAAATGCTTTTGAAAAAAAGTATGGAAAGTCTCCCAAATTCTATGCACATGCACCAGGAAGGGTCAATCTCATAGGTAATTCAGATTCAATAACAGTTCCTTACTTTCGCATACGTCCTGATATATAACTGCTCCAACTTTCTCCCCATTGTTCCAGGGGAGCATGTTGATTATTGTGGGTATTCTGTACTTCCCATGGCCATCGAACAGAGTATTCTTGCAGCTGTCTCAGTGAATGATTCGGAGACAATAGAGCTGGCCAATACAAATCCTCAATACAAGTAATGCATACATTTACAATATCATTTTTTATGTACATTCATTCATTAATGAATTCATAAGTCAACATATTAATTCATTAAAATATCAAATTAGCGATGTATTTATTTATATTGACAGGGATTTTAGAGTGTCTGGCACAGAAGAAATTGGCATTGACAAAGACAATCCACAGTGGCACTATTACTTTCTCTGTGGTGTCAAAGGCATTCAGGTAATTCATGTTTGAATGTTTACTTTAGTCCAGGGTGTATTCAGTAATGCTTCATCTATTCATTGTTTTGTTTCATGCACAGCAATGATCACACATATAACGTCATGTTTTTCCCATAATAATGTTCCCACCAGGAGAACTTCAGCCTCTCCAGTTTGGTTGGAATGCAGTGTGTTGTTGATGGAACCATCCCGGCCAGCTCGGGCTTGTCCAGCTCTAGTGCCTTAGTGTGTTGTGCTGGCCTAGTCACAATGGAGGCCAATGAGAAGTCCCTCTCCAAGGTACTCTGTGACATAAGCCTGATTGTGATTGCTTTAATTTGAATAACAATTGAATGTGTGTAGCTTGATTATGTATCTACGTCTCAAGGTGGCACTTGCTGAAATCTGTGCCAAATGTGAGCGATACATTGGAACCGAAGGTGGGGGAATGGACCAGTCCATCTCGTTTCTGGCAGAGAAAGGAACCGTGTGTACAAAATCTGTTTCTACATTCTAAAATATGAAAGGATTGCATGGTTGCTAACCACAGACACCAACCAACCAAGACATAAACATTTCATTATCAACAGGTGTGTTTTACAACCTATAAGTGGGAGTCTAGCACAGGGGTCGAAAGCAATCTAACATGTAGATCTGAGAAGGCACATAAATCTGAAATGTGAAACAAATAGCCTAAGATTAGGTATTTAACTTCTCTACATAGTGTGTACCCTTTAAGACTAGTTTAAAGTAACAAGTAATCAGTGTGACCCCCTCTTAACGTAATGGATCCCATCACAGGCCAAGCTGATTGAGTTCAACCCGCTGCGAGCCACTGATGTCCAGCTTCCAGGCGGTGCCGTGTTTGTGATCTCCAACTGCTGTGTGGAGATGAACAAGGCGGCCTCTTCTCACTTCAACATCCGTGTGGTGGAGTGTCGGATAGCCACAAAGGTATGATCCTTTACTCAGAGTTGACTTGTAACCAAAAGGTTTCTAGGCTCCTCGTAGCGAGTGTAGTGTCCAGGTGTTCCTGAGCAAGACACCTCACCCTAACTTCTCCCAACGTGCTGGCGCTGTCGCCCTGTGTGGTTGACTCTGCTGTCGGTGTGTGAATGTGTGTAGGGACCGTTGTACGTTGCTTTGGATAAAAAAGCATCTGCTAATTGCAATAAATGCAAATGTAATGTGTCCAGAGTATGTATTACATTCGTGATACCCTAAATATACCAATGTGAACGTAATGGTAACAACAGCAACTTGCTTAAAGGCAGGTGTCCCAGAAATGCATAAGCCTATAATGTGTCTCATAATGGGCATACAGTATCTTATCATCAATAGCAGACACTCTAATCCAGTATAATGGAATACCTGGGGTGGATGCAGATGCTGGCCAAGGTAAAGGGTCTGGAGTGGAAGAGGTTGGTGAAGCTGGCCCAGGTGCAGACCGAGCTGGGGGCCTCTCTGGAGGAGATGCTGAGCCTGGTAGAGGAGGTGCTGCACTCTGACGCATACAGCAGAGCTGAGATCTGCCAGGCCCTGGGCATCACCCCTGAGCAGTTCAGTACAGACCTGCTCAGTTCCAACACACAGCATGGTAGGAGCCTGGCCAGAGGCTTCAAATACTTTCCAGTGCCTGTCTTATGAGGCTCAAGGCTAACAGTTAGCATGTGTTCATTCCCTTGTTTCTGCTGGTGTCTTTTGTAGTCACTCACTTCAAGCTGTACCAGCGGGCCAGGCATGTGTATGGGGAGGCCTCACGGGTCCTGTGCTTCAAGAGTGTGTGTGATTCTCAGCCCGCTGACTCCATATCTCTCCTGGGAGACTTGATGAAGCAGAGCCACGCCAGCTGCAGAGACCTGTATGAATGCAGCTGTCTTGAACTGGACCAGTTGGTCGACATTTGTTTGTGAGTAAAGTAACTTTTCGTAGCACGTATGATTTTAAGTATCTAACATAATCAACTTATATAATTGAGATCTCAGAGTTAATTGAGATCTAATATACCTCAGATAGTGTCGTTAAGTTTGACATAGCGGTTTTGTTTGGCCACATTTTTACGTCTGAAATTGTTTGCGACCCCGATGTCCTACAACTTTGTGCATCTGCTTCCACATACATAACCCAAACCCAGTCTGTCTGTATTATCAACGTACCAGATCCCTTCATGAGACCTTTAAAGATCCCATATCAAGTGTTTTTAGGGTTAATAATTGCATTTGGGGGTACTACTAGAATAGGGTTACATGCCTGTATGTTTAAAAAATACCCCTTATTATTCTCACACTGTTCATTTCTGGTGTGATTG
The DNA here is from genome assembly GCF_949987615.1 of Pollachius pollachius. Taxonomy (NCBI): domain Eukaryota; kingdom Metazoa; phylum Chordata; class Actinopteri; order Gadiformes; family Gadidae; genus Pollachius; species Pollachius pollachius. The sequence goes on along the minus strand of NC_136942.1, from coordinate 22,187,396 downwards.
GTCAGACGCTTTGCACGTGCGTCACCAAATTCCCGCACCACCCATTGATGTCTGATGTCACATTATTACGGAATTAATAGCTGTTTTACGCAATATAGAGGGGCGTCCTCGGTGGGTGCGAAAACTCCCTCTGGCTCATACTCAGATTTTTCTAGCTTAGCATACGTAAAACATGTATACATACGTCGTATGTATAAAAGCATGATATCACCCCTTTTAAAAATAGGAAGACGACAAAGTAAAGTATGAGAAATGTTATCTCATGGTTGGGTAACGCTAGCGTAACATGTGTCCTCCTGGTGATGTGAAGGGGTCTGTGTTTTGCTGATACGCTGGTGTGACACAGTGTAAAAATGTGTATCCTTTCTGCTGCCGGGGAGCAGGAAGGCGGGTGCGGTGGGGTCCCGGCTGACAGGGGCCGGCTGGGGCGGCTGTGCGGTCTCCATGGTTCCCAGTGACAAGGTGGAGTCGTTCATACGAACAGTGAGGGAGACCTTCTACGCTTCTGAGCCCCGCAGGGCAGCCATGGAGAAGCAGAGTCTGTTTGTGTCAAAGCCAGGAGGTGGAGCCACCATCTTTATGAAGGAGTAAAGCTTTTCACACCGTGTTTACAACCGCTTTTGTATTGGAAAAGGTGGTTAGAAGAAGATGCATTCTTTAAACTGTGACCAAATTAAAGGGACTCTTATTTTACAGAATGTATAAGCAATCACTCTTTGCATGGACTGTTTTTTACTGTAATCATAGTAGAAAACATATGTTCTTCTTCAATGATGACATTAAAATAATTATCTGATAATAGATGTGTATCCTGTACGTTTTGTGAGCCCCCCCCCCCATACTCCCATAAGAGGCCTACTGCAGGTCCTCCAGAACCAAAACAGATTCAAGAATTAGAAAAAAAAACATGCTTTGTTTTTTCAATAGAATATGTAATGAATAATAGTGTAAATAATACACCCCAGAATATTGCATAATATCGAAAAATATGGTTGTTATAATAGCCATTTCTTTAACCACTAATTGATTTGGCTGTGATTTGGTTCATTAGAGCCGCCTTGTGAACATTTGCGGTATTGCAGTTAACTGTTGGCGTCTCAAACCACTCAGGGAAGTTTAGAGGGTATAAAACTGAAGGACTACCTTCTGTGGACATGATATGCGCTAGCCTTCTTCGACTTAATACCGTTCACAGGTGGGGTATTCCACCAATTGAACACAAAGGGCCCCACACAAGATAAACTGTATTCTATACTTAAAATATATAGGCCTACTTTATATTATTACATTACCACTGTCTGCCTGGTCTTGCCGCTGTGGGTACCAGATTGACTCGGCTGCCAGGTCGTCTCGGGATCCTGCACTTACAGATGACGTATCGACACTTGACGTATCGACACAAGCCAACGGACAAAACCCAGAAGGGTTGTTTATAAACGGGGCTCAATCATGGACATAAAAAGAAGGCTCAATCCGTTTTGGTTTGGATTTCATTGAACGCAGCCCCTTCTTTTGCACAAACAAAGCCATTGGAAACACGTCTAAAAGCACTGATGAATGCATATGTAACCCAGTTCCTGTTAGGGACTCTTATTCTGAAGGAGGAGAACGGAAGTGTCTGTCGCTGTTTTGACTCTGTTGGGAGCGCTGGAAATAAAGTGGATCGCCCCGTTCAGTGAATGGAGTTAACCGATTCTTCTTTAATATATTACCCAAGTATAGGCAACAATAATTTGTACATTAGATTATTATTCATAGATTAGAAAACAAAAGGAGATCATTAATACTTGAGAATAACGGGAATGAATGAAACGCTCGTGCGCATTTAATAGACAGCGTTTACAGGAAGTGCGTCATTATTGCGCATCTAGGACCCCGAGTCGATCTTGCAGCCGAGTCAATCCGGTACCTACACCGGCATTCCTCCAGACCTACTTCCTTTCCTTCATCCACCATGCTCAATGTTGGACCTGGTGGCACAATTGGAATCTGTCCCTTAAGGGGGTTACTATGATCAGTCTTTGTCTTTATCTGGTTTAGTGTTCATTCTCTCCTTGTCCACCAAATGTCCTTAGACATTTCCCCTCCCCTTACAGCTCCAGCCTGGAATCACCTCATTCCACTCACCTTTGTGTCATTCATTATCTTCCCACCCCCACCTCATTCCCTGATGATTGTCTCCCCATTTATACAAGGTCACCTCTTTTGTTCACCTATCGGTTATTTGTTGTTGTCATGTCCCTCGTGGTTCCTCAATTGCAGTGGAGATGATCAACATCCTTCATTAAAGGTCATTTTTCGTTATCTATTCTGAGTTGTCTGTATTTGGATCTTTACCTCTTTGATCCTGCAGCCCGCAGCACCCGAACGGGAAAACAATGGGGAAGAGTTAGGACGACGGTCAATCTGTCTATTGTCGGTCACTTTCTGTCTCTTGAGAATTGTTCAATGCCGCTTTGACAGTTGCTTTTCTTCAAAAGCAGATCTACTGTTGAATTCATTATTTGATGAACACAGTGGAAAATAAAGAGATGGGCACTCTACCAAGAATTTTTATTTATGTTTATTTATGTGGAAAAGGGCTAACGTCAAAACAACATACAACACTTCACTACCGGTGCTGTTTGGGGTCAAGAAGTACGCTGACGTCCTGTTGCAGGCAGTGGAGATCCCTGACCGACAGGTGAACCACAGACAGAACCTCAATGAACCTCGGCCCACCAGTAGGAGGCAGTGTTGAAAAATCCCGACAATCCCGGCAAAACAAGTCTTACAGATGTTCTTCCCCCCAATATTGTCTTCTTTTTAATTATCTTCTTTAAATTAGAAGCTATGAAGATTTAATTAAAAAGTACAGACATTGAAATTGTTTTATTTCAGTATGAAATGCCTCACGTCACAGCCCCAATGGGACCGATTCAGGTGATCTAAAGTAGCTAATTGGCAGATGAGGCTGTGTGGCTCAATGTGGACATTCCTTAAACACAAGAAGTACCCCAATGTGTTTGGTATCCGAGACAGTACTTACCTGCTCACAGCTGAACGGCCGCTGCTGTGGGTGTTTCATATTTTTATCATTCTAGTTCTACCTTCAGTAAAAATGCTGCATGTGAACTATGGTTCAACCCTTTTTTTATTCAACACTATACCAAAAGAGTACCATGATTAGCCCTTCATTAAAATTAGTAAAGTAAGAAGCATTAACTAACAGTTAATTAACTGTTAACTAATGGTGTAGTATAATTTGCTAAAGATCCTCATGTTTACAAATTCCAAATCAGGTAATGGTGTTTCTTCTTAAGGTATTAATGAATACATTATTCAATAGGGTTAGGGTTGAAGAGTTTGATGGATTTATATGTATAGTGTCCCTTCCTTTGCATTGTTGACATATCTGTCAGTGTGTGTATGAATGGGTAAATGTGAGGCACTCATAGTTGAGCACCTCGAGTGGCCACAGGTTAGAAATATTTTGATGACATACACATAAATTAAGTAATTGGCATGGTTTTTATTTGGGGTCTTTTAATTTTCTTAGGTAGCCTTAAAATGAAATAAACAAAACAAGGACAACTATAGAGTTGTTCCTTGTGGCGACCTGACGCCCCCTGTGGACATTCCAAGTATTGCATGCTTTGCCAAGTTTGCGTTGATCAGGGTTTGAGCAGCAGCGGGTCAGTAGGCGTTATCAATGGGAAGGAACTGTGTGGCGTCCGCAGCCAAGTCCGTCGCCGTGTTCTGTCGACACTAAATGCGCCACAGATTGGGACCTTAACCCGTGTCAGGTGGGTCATTCTCCTTATTTCCTCAGAAAGCCACACACAAGGTATGACATATATAACCTATACCCTACGATCTTTCATACATACTATTCATATTCCTTTCCGGACCTTATAGGGGTGAATACTATGCATAAAATATTTTTATCCGTTTGTTAGGCTTTAAGTGGCTGATGCATAGTAATAAACGTTGTCATACTTGTTCCCACTACCGACCAAATGTAACCGCAGAATAAGAACAAGATTAGCGTAGTCGTTAAAATCTATGAAGGCCTAATTGGTGCAGATTGTCGGAAATCCAGCTCCAATAGTTTCTCCTTCTATATGGATAGGGTCTATCTTATTACGCAGCCGAATGTATCTGCCAACAGAGCTAGTACACTTTCACAACAAAGTAGACTACAGTTGTAGTAGCCGACGACGACCTGCCTTGGTTAATTGTCTAGAAAGCCTAAACTATAGTGTCATCCCTAAAGTTTTTAAAATGATGTAAGGGTAGGATTAACCAACGTCCCGGAAGCAATGTATGACTTGGGAAATAGGGAGGAATTTGATTGGGTAAACTCCTATGCTGCATTGTATATGTTGTGTTGTAACCTTTTCAATTGAACATTTTCTATGACATGTGTTTATCTCTCACAGGATGTCCGCCTTGTATCGCCTTAAGCAATGCTACCCAAAAGGAATTGGCATTTCTAACCTCCACACAAGCAGCCAGGCTTGTGCTAAACAGCATTTCAAAATGCTTGTGCTTGGAGGAGGAAGTGGGGGCATTGCAATGAGCGCTCGAATGAAGAGAAGGTTTGGAGCAGATAATGTGGCTGTTGTGGAGCCTGCTGAGGCAAAGAGCTATTCTTCACCATCAGATCTTTGACTGTTCAGATTCACCCTTCCCAAGATGAAAACATAAACATAGCGATCTCGTTCTGCAGACCCACTACTACCAGCCCATCTGGACCTTGGTGGGAGCTGGGGCCAAAACAGTTGCTTCCTCGGGTCGCCCTACAGCCAGCATTGTGCCCTCCGGAGTGAAGTGGGTGAAATCCAGAGTCCAGGAGATCAACCCAGACTCAAACACCGTGATCACAGACGATGGGAAAGAGGTAGGACTACGGTTCAATCTCCTTATGGTCGGTCACTAGTTTCTTTCTCCATCTGGAGAATTACTCAATATAGCTTTGTTAAATATATGATAAAGATTCACATTCATTTCAATCTTCCATTTTACTTCAACAGATATCCTACGAGTATTTGATTGTTGCCCTCGGTATCCAACTCCATTATGAAAAGGTAAGTGTAACTCTTCTCTATTTTTCTTTTCTTCTTCAATTTATTTAAGTTTGCATTTGTATCACAACTGTAATACAAAGATGTGTATTGTCAACACTCTCAGATTAAACTGTGAGAACCCCTTTTTAGTTTGACCTTTTTCTACCTTACGGAGATAAGACCGTGAGAACCCTTTTTGTCTTGGTGTTTCTTGGTATCCTTTGTGCCTTTATGCCTATCAAAGTCACAAACGTTCATTGTTGCTTGGTAAATGCTGCCTGTGTCTTCCCATGATCGTGCTTCATTAAATCAAATACTCTTCTGTCAAGATACCCCTACAATTAACACTTTTTTATTAATTAGATTAAGGGTCTGCCGGAGGCATTTGACCATCCAAACATTGGCTCAAACTATTCAATCCAAACTGTGGAGAAGACATGGACAGCACTACAGAACTTCAAGGAGGGAAACGCCGTCTTCACCTTCCCCAACACGCCGGTGAAATGTGCAGGAGCTCCACAAAAGATCATGTACCTCGCGGACTCTTATCTACGAAAGGTGACCCAATGTTTCAGTCATTTGAACTTTGGTGACTAGAGAGATTGGCACTTTGTACATGAAATGCTAATGTTGTTTATGTTCCAATGTAAGACAGGGAAAAGGGAAAACGCCAAAATAATATACAACACTTCACTACCGGTGCTGTTTGGGGTCAAGAAGTACGCTGATGTTCTGTGGGAGATAGTGAGAAGCCGGGACATACAAGTGAACCACAGGCAGAACCTCATTGAAGTGCGGGCCGACCAAAGAGAGGCTGTGTTCGAAAATCTTGACAACCCTGGTGAAACCAACGTTGTACAGGTGCTTCTCCAGATCTGCTTCCTCCCAATTTAAGTAAACTGAACATTTGTAATTTACATATATTTGACATTAGTATGTGTGTTTATTTCAGTATGAAATGCTTCACGTCACACCACCAATGGGGCCGATACAGGTGATCAAAAGTAGCTCATTGGCTGATGAGGCTGGTTGGCTCAATGTGGACAAGGAATCCCTCCAACACAAGAACTACCCCAACGTGTTTGGCATTGGAGACTGCACTAACCTGCCAACAGCCAAAACCGCTGCTGCAGTGGGTATGTCATATTAATCTTTCATGACCTCGATTGAACATAAGATAACAATCTGCCGTTGGGTGTGTGTGTGTGTTTGTGGGTGTGTAACTTCCTTACAACCTTGATTTGTTTCCTGTGTCTCACATGATTTATGAGTCATTAAAATGATATATTCCAGTCAATCACTGTTAAAACTCTGTGAAACACACCAATGGAACTTGGAAGGGCATGTGGGATATAGATTATGATCACTGGTGAACTACCCGCTTGAGGTCAGGTACACAACATTCCTTCATTTTAGTCCATGCAATGTGCCCAATGCCTCGTGCCAACTGTCCAAGTTTCTGTCTGGGAATTTGTGAATTCTCTGCTTAATTCCTATTAATACCATGTTAATATCTTACAGGTATCACCTCCTTGTAAGATGGTAGCATATTATTAATCTTTTATACTTACATTTACTTGATGAGTTTGCATGTTTTTTTGTATATTTATAGAGATTGTAGTTTTAAGATTGTTCCCTTAAAGTTGCAATGTGTTGCATTTCATCCTATCTTAAAATAACCTGGACATATATGTGGTCAATGCTGATCGATAGGGATGTCTATAATGTTAATAGGGGGAGCGGCTCAATCGTACACATTGTGACTAACGGTAATTGGTGTCGGTACAGAAGATAAAGAAGGGTAGTTTATGAACTTATGCTTTGATAAGGCTTGAGGATTAGCCTACCATCTATGGCATGTAAATAAAATAATTGCATAGTTTAGTTACTTTTTATAATGTATTTATTTAGTTGAGTGGATTGGAAAATAAAGTGGGCATCGTCAGTATCCACAGATTTATATTTTGGTTTTATTTATTGTGCTATCGCCATAAGTGAATCCTGTAGAGTTTGTGATATCCTAACATTATGATTTTCTCATTTCCCATCAATAGAGGATCAAATGGTCTGAAACATAATGATAAATATCTGTTTTTCAGCTGCACAGACTGCAATCCTGGACAGAACTATTAGCAAGGTCCTGAAAAACCAGAAGCCTGATAGAAAGGTGAGTGAAATTAATAGTTAAAGTATTAGATCTTTACTACTATAGGAAAGAATTAGAACTTGGATTCGATTTCCCACAGGTTTCCTCCCTGATTTCCCCATCTATTTGAGTCCACTAAATTACTTTGGATGAAAGTGTCAGAATAATCAATAGTAATACTATTTCATATCGATGTCTGTTTATTCTTCACAGTATGACGGCTACACATCCTGTCCCCTGGTGACGAGCTACAGCACGGTGGTTCTGGCCGAGTTCGACTACACCGGACAGCCACTGGAGACCTTCCCTGTGAACCAGGGCAAGGAGAGCAGGATAATGTACCACATGAAGGCAGACCTCATGCCCCACATATACTGGCAGGGGCTGCTTAAGTATGTACACCATCACATGAACCCAAACTTCCCAGTACAATCGATTAATGTCAAGAGTGGTCATTTCACAGCCTGTAACTTGATTGATTCATGTTTACCTCCATTTGGTTTTAGGGGCTTTTGGGGGGGACCAGGACCCTACAGAAAAGTGCTTCACCTTGGAATGAAATAAGAATTGGCTCTGGATGTGTCGACATTCACATTGTTGTGATGAAGATCGTTTTCCCATTTTCAATGTTGTCTTAAACTTCATTCAGATATTGTTCATGTTTCAATGTTTTAAATGCCATTTCCATACAGTAGTAAGCATACTAGCTGGTGTATAAATCATATTACATAGTTGATGGAATTCAATGTTATTTCAAACCAAGGTCCTACCGAAACAGTGAATGGTCAACTCTATTAAACCACATATAACATTAACACACGCTGCAATAAAAGAACAGCACAACTACAATCCCCTTATCAGCATGCCCTGGTGTGTCTTGCTTCATGTCAGAACTTTTGAGTCTAGAGCGCAACATGCATGCGCGTGGGTCCCGGTGGCGCGCTCAGTCGTGAAGACATTGTGCACGAGTCCGCTCTGCCACGTTCTCTTGCGCGTGTCGCGTTCTCGCAGCACGCGAACGATGTTTGTGGCGAGGCGGGAAATGGCGTCCACGGACATGGCTGGTTTGTGATTAGCTTAGAGCTAACGAGCTAACGAGACAGCTGGCAGCGACCTCCGCGGCCCGACCCAGTCACCGTCCCCCCGGTCGAGGCTCACAGCTGTCAGCCTGCGTCGAGTCTAAAGAGTTTAGCAGATCACCGGTAAGAAATTAACCGAGTAAACAAACCGTTTCCCAGAGCTAGCCTGTGTGTTTGTTGCTAAATGCTTACGCGCTAGGTTAGCTCCCTGCGTGTGGACTGTGGAGGGGGCGTGGTCTAGCTAATCTTAAACAGCGCGAGGAGCGGATCGGAACGTCTGCCTCGTGCCGTTAACAGCGACACCTGTCAATCACGCCCTTTGTATCGTGTCGACATGCCAACGTAGATCACCTGGAAGCGATTTCCCGAAATATGAACCCTGTAGTGTTGAGGCCTTTTGCCTGTGGGGCCGGGCTCCAGTTGAGGTTGGGTGTCCTGGTGGCTAGCAGTAGCTGCAAACATCAGCTCACAGCTGCTGTAACATCTGGTCGGCACCGTGCACACCTGCATGTATGATTGTGGGCGGCTACCTCAGTGTCGAGGTGTCCCTGAGCAATACGCCTCAGCCTGACTGCTGCTGACGAGCTGGCCGTCTCCCTGCGTGGTTGAGTCCGCCGACTCCGCTGTGTGAATGAATGGTTCTAAGTCTCTTTGGATAAAATCGTCAGCAAAACCCCCTCTATTTAAATGTGGCTGCTGTACCACAACGTACATGATGAACGCCGCTAAGTGAGGGAAGATGACACATGTGACATGATTGATCAAATGGAAACAGCTTCTCCATCCCTGATCCTGTTGTTAATGTGACACCTTCCGTCCCATGTTGCGTCACCGGAGGATTGTTAGACCACAACCATAACACAACGATAGGCAGCAACAACGCGCCATGCGTTTCTGCTGCGTGTCGTTGTGTTATTGTTATTGTTATGGTCTTACAATCCGGATTCGTGTTCGCAAATTTAAAGGCCGTGCATTGACGCTTTCGGCCATCATGTCAAAACTAACGAATGCTCTTTTCGAACATTTCCACTTAAATTATATTTGGCGTGGTGCAGTCAGCTGGTAATTATGGTTGTGGAATATTTACTTCTTGTGTTTTTTTTTTATCTTTGCTCTGGTCCACAGGAAACGATGGCTTGAGTTGCTCAACGAAGTTGAGCAATTTATGACTGGAAACGTGACTTGATACGTATCGAAATATCGTAGTAGGCTATCCCTATATATGGATGCCTTGGCCATTCCAATGAATCAGGTGCAAATTGATTGTAACGTTATGCACTTGTTTATGCAGTCCCAGGATTGTGTGTGTGTGTTTGTTTGTTGCTGCAAACTGACCCTCTAGTTTGGCCAAATGTGTCAACCTTTAATCTAAACTAATATCTTCCAGGTCTCTAACCTGGACTTTCTTTGATGTTTCAGGGTTATCTTTTCTATGTGACGGTTGAGCATGATGAGGTTGAGGGTGCGTAAAGTTCCTCAACAGCCAACTGCGGGCCGCGGAAGCCGTCTGTCCAAGGCCAAGCGCAAACATTGTGAAGTGGAGCCGTCCGCGGTCAGGAGCAGGAGCAAGATGCAGAAGAACGAGACAGGCCTGTTCTCCACCATCAAGAAGTTTATCCGTGGGAACGCCGTCAAGGTGAGGGGACGAGGTGGTGGTTTTCAACGGGATAGGCTTGCACTTAGTGTAGAACCCTGATAGACCCAAGGCTATGTGCGTTGCTGAATCGCTGTTTGAGTTGGGTCGGCTTAGCTCAGGTGGTAGAGAAGTTGTCTTATAACCAAAAGGTTGCTAGTTCGTTCCCTAGCTCCTCCTAGCTGAGTGTTGATGTGTCCCTGTGCAAGACACTTAACCCTAACTGCTCCTGACGAGCTTGCTGTCGCCTTGCATGGTTGACTCTGCCGTCGATGTGTCAATGTGTATTAACCGATGTAAGTCGCTTTGGATAAAAGCTTATGCTAAATGCCCTAACTGTAATTGTAATTGAGTTGAATAGAAATATGAATAAACTAATGATTAATTAAATTGTTTTAGTTCTGGTCCCTTTTTTGGGAGTTTCAATATCTATTTTTCTTATTTTGCAAATATCGGAAAATGTGGCCTTGCATGCCCTCTAAAGGTCGAAATTTAAATGTAACCACTCAACACTGAAGAACTTAATTTGATATTATTTGGTAAGGCAGTCACCTATCGCTTGAGTAGATTGATAAAAAATGGCTAATTTGTTGATTAAATAGTTTTAAAAAGATGATTGAAACAGAAGTAAGTACTTTTTCTAATATCCATGGAATATCCCGATGCCTTGTTTCAGGTAGAGCCGGACATACCTTCCAAAAGGAGCCGCATTGATTGCACTAAAGATGGTGACCTCATCGCATCCACGCCACAGACTGGTCTGTCCAGCAGATCAAGAGTTTGCCGGAAAACCCCAAGTAAAGGTATTTGTACAAACAGTATTTTAAATTCTATTGTACATTTAGAGAAACAAATTGGCCCACTTGAGTATTTCAAGTCCAGTTTTTAAAAGTTGGATTGATCTTAAGGTTTGGGGTCACTTTGTTGGGAATAACATTGAAGAGAGAGGTGATTAAAGTCTGCTGTCTTTCCTCAGTGATGATGGCTGGCAACAGTAGGTTCAGTAAAGCCAACGGTAAACTAGAGGCTCATGTGGAGGCCCCCAGCAGTCCCCCCCGCACCACCCTGCTGGGCACCATCTTCTCCCCCGTCTTCAACTTCTTCTCACCAGCAACCAAGACAGGTTCACACCTTCTGCCCTCAGCACAGTTCTAACGCTTCATTGTGACGTTTTGTTTTAAAACAGAATGCTTTAGATTTCAGACTTGAAATATACATTGCAAAAAATATCACCAACCGCCAGTGATTTGTATTTCTCTACAGCCACCCCTGGGTCGGACTCCCTTGGACAAGCCATGGAGGCGGAGGAGATTCTGAAGCAGCTGGATATGGACAAGGTTGAAGGGATTCAAAGTAGCACACTGACGTCGACCGATGGCCTCGCTCTGAGCCACGCGGCCCCTGTGTTGGAGCAGAAGCCTGAGGTTGCACCAGACTCCGCCATAGAGGAAGGGGAGATAGTCACGGAGAACGACGTGCCCGCCACTGCGCCAGGTACTCCCTACGTACATCACAGTGTCTGGAAGAGATTTACACTTTACAATGTGTACAACAAAAGTTATTGAAGCTCTTTGAGAAATAAAATAAACTGAATCATAAAAACTATACTTGAGAATTTATTTCCTGAAGTTCCACTGTTATGATTGTATTCTGTCATGTGCAACCTTTTGTGTTAGAGGATAGTGTAATACATGATGCCACTACTGTACCGGAACTGTCGGTAACCCTTACCCTCCTGGTCTTTGTTTAGCACCAGGCTGTCCTCCAGACGGCAGTTATCCACACTCACTGCCTGCAGCCGCACCAGAGGTCTCCTACGATGAGGACTGGGAGGTGTTTGATCCGTAAGGGCAGTAGGTTATTATTCATCTTAGAGAAGGGACGGTTATGATATGACTTTTAGACTTGATGATGAAAAAAGGTCTCCTGCAGCCCCCTTTTTATTTAAATTGCATTTTATGAATCGGGTTAATGTGTGATCAATCATATAACATACAATAATGTATCTTTATTCATATAAACGTATTGGAGCCTCATAGATGTTTCCGGATTTTTCTATTTATTTCAGTTACTTCTTTATCAAGCACGTGCCTCCACTGAGCGAGGAGCAGTTGACCCGCAAGCCGGCGCTGCCTCTGAAGACGCGCAGCACACCAGAGTTCTCTCTGGTGCTGGACCTGGTGAGCAACGTGCCAACACAACGCTCTCAGCGGCTCGCTGTTTGGGTGGGACTTAATATAGATATCGTCGTGAGATTTATTTTTTTATCCATAATGTTTTAGACAGAAGATATCGCCCTAAATAAAGATATTTTAATTCATAAAATAAGGCACTCTAAAAAGATTTCCCTGCTCCTTGAGGTGGCGCTCAATACAGGAATTAGGGGAAACTTGACAGAAGTTAATTAGCCAAAGAAGAGTAACTGAAAAACTCAGTTTGGACCTAATAAATACAGAAATCCAGCACACCAGACATTTTACATTCATCGTTAGACACAGTATATCGTGATGTATCGTTATAGGATTGTCTCACTATATATTGATTGTCGTAGAATCGCTGTATCGCGTTATTATCAGTATCGTGGGCCATGTTTCTCGTATTGAATCATGAGTTACCCTGTGTTTCTCACCCTTAAGCTTGCTACTCAAGCCACTATGCCACGTAGTCCTCATGATAAGGCTGTTTTCTGGGGCTTTAGGATGAGACGCTGGTGCACTGCAGTCTGAATGAGCTGGAGGACGCAGCCCTGACGTTCCCAGTGCTGTTTCAGGATGTGATATACCAGGTACGTGATGCCACGGCTCATATTCCAACCACACACACATTCCCCTGTCTGGCTCTCACTGACGTTCTTCTTCTCGCTGAAGGTGTACGTTCGGTTACGGCCCTTTTTCCGGGAGTTTCTGGAGCGTATGTCCCAAATGTATGAGGTGAGTATCCTTTAGAAAATGTGTGGCACATTTCTAAACATCTTAGATTTGTTCACAAAGTGACATGTGTTGTCCTTCTGCTCTTTTACAGATCATCCTGTTCACGGCTTCAAAAAAGGTGTATGCTGATAAGTTGCTCAACATCCTGGACCCGAAGAAACAGCTTGTCAGGTCAGTGAACATCTGGCCCTGTTGGGACTCGAGAGGCTGGTGCACTTTACCATCGGTCCTTGTTTGTTGATGGTTGGGTTTCTGGTTGTTGCTGCAGTTGGGGTGAGATTCAGTTGGATGTTATTGCAGTGACAATACGTGACCCATCTTCGGTTAGTCAAGCTCCACAGTTGAGGTACAAGCAGCTTGTGTTTGACCACCATGTGCAAGTGCTACATTAGAGACAGACAGGTTTTAAACCACTTATAATGGCTTGTCAATCTCACACCTAATGATGAAAACGGGGGGCTTTAATTATGCACATATCAACCAATAACCAACGATTGGCTCACAAAATATGGTTATTATGAGAACAAATCTTGATGTTTGATAAATAATGCTTAAAATAAGATGAAGGCTAATCTAAAATGATGTAATGCTAAATCGTAATGACGCTATGTATCTTGATTGCTACAAAGCTGGGCAATATATCGATATTTAAAATTTATCGATATTTTTTCCAACGCGATATGGAATGAGACCATATCGTCAACATCGATATAATTTAATTTGCTTTGAAATTACAGCACATTTGTTCCAAATAACAGCAGTTTCGAACCGCGCCTGCCGCCTGCTATTTCGTATCTCTGCTTATGTCTCTCCCGCTCTGCCTCCGGCTCACACACACAGTCTCTGCCCCCCCCCCTTCCACTCACGTCACTTTTTGAAATCGCGAAACATGGAGTCCGCCGGCATAAGCGGCTCAGAGTAGCTTGTTTGTAAGCTAAAGACCAACGGCTCCATAGTAGCCGTTGGAAATGGTTTTGATATAAGGTGTCTGACGAATTACAAAACGGTAGGTAAGTGTAGTAATAACTTTAACTCCACAGTAACTAACTTCAAGGTTTCTCACTCCGCGAGACCCAAACATAAAACATAAACAAGTAACCTAGCAACGCCAAAGCATGTCTGGTTTTATTGTATGTCCTAAAACGCTTTTGTTCTGAATGGCAGACATCGACTCTTCCGAGAGCACTGCGTGTGTGTGCAAGGAAACTACATCAAAGACTTGAACATTCTTGGAAGAGACCTTTCAAAGACCATTATTATCGACAACTCACCCCAAGCCTTTGCCTATCAGGTAACCCTTTGAGCATAGATTTTTTTTTGTAATATTAATTTGGGCAAATGTGGTTTTCTTTAAATTCTTGAAGTTGAATTTTACTTTTTAATTGTAGCTTTCCAATGGGATCCCTATTGAGAGCTGGTTTGTGGACAGAAATGACAACGAGCTTCTGAAGCTTGTTCCTTTCCTTGAGAAACTCGTGGAGCTGGTATGTTGTATTGTCTTGTATTGTATATGTATTGTCTTTTATGTTTTTTAAACATTTGATAATAAGCAGGATTTTACTGTTCTTTCCACTGATCGTTGATTTATCCATTCTCCTGCAGAACGAGGATGTGAGGCCACATATTCAACAGCATTTTCGCTTGCACGACCTTCTTCCCCCAGACTGAACTGCATGATGGGTAACACACTACTCCGCAACAAGATGGTATCGTCATAGGAAAACTGTGACTGTACTCATTTTTACAATGGATAGATCCTTTGCAAAGAGAAATTTGCCATTTCTTACAATACCACACATGAAAAAAAGAAAACACCCCACCTGTGTGTTTCTTAAGGAACACACTCCCAAGTGCACTCTGAACAAACAGAAATCACTAGAGCGGAGGGCTGCAGCAGACCTTTACACTTCGCTGGGACCTTCCTAGAAAATAACATTTTGGGAGATGTTTCGTCTTCGCTCCTATCTGGATTTTAGACAAAATTGAATGTCATGTGTTGGAACATAAGGACCTTCTTGGCTGTCCACACACTATTGTGTATATAAATGATGTGTATATATTATTTTTTCCTTACGGTTTTTACGTCTGTTTCTCTTAACTTTAAACTTTAGTATGTATTTCTTTGAATCCGGGCGCTTTTATAGAACAAATAAAATGAAAAACGTTGCAGTTTTGTTCAGAGTCGATGCCACACATCTGCTCTTCAGTTGTACGCCTGCATTATTTTCTATATTTCTGTGATGTTTTACTCCATAAATGCAGTTGTTTGTGTTAAGTGCAGTTTTTTAATATTTGGGAGGAAAGCTTTCTGAAAAGGAAATGTTTAAATGCTCTGTAATGTAAAGGCTATCAACGTTTCAACTGAATGCACAGCCATAATGGCTTGGTCCTTTTGGAAAAAAATTGTATTTTGGTTGTTAATACCTTAAAGCACTCTTGTGGTGGTGGAGGGCGGTCCAGTCCTTTGTAAGTTAAAGCTAAATCTTGTCAATTTTCTATACAAGTGTATCACCTTAATCCAGGGTGTGCGTCTTGGGGAGGGAATGCAGCACCAGCAAATTGTTGATAGGTTGCTCTGAAAGCAAGTTTTTTCTTTGTTCCATTGTCCTGTTAGTGGGATTGTACTTTTATTGACAATTGAATGATCACTACTGTTGTACTCCATGTTATCCAATGGTTTCCTTAAAAAATAAATTCATTTTTATAAGATTTTGGTCACTATTTTCTTTTAGTTATTGACTTGGCCACAATAAAATATAGAGAATATATACGAACGTTGGCTCAGTATGAGTGTTACATGTATACAGTGCCTTGTGTTTAGCCACCCCACTAAATTACTAATTTCACTGGATAGTAATTAATACATTAATATTGTTCTATATTTGATATTCAATCATGCTAAAGAAAGGAAGAAGAATCATACACATGTTGTCAAACAGGCCCTCCCTCCAATCTGCAACTGGGCAAGAAGCATCTGGTAAGAGTTAACAATCTCAAACTACAAAATAATTCAGTGGCTGCTATTAATGCGTGCTTGGGTCACATTTTCTGTCAAGAAAATGTGACCCATGCATCCCACTTTTTTAGGAAAAGTTTTATGCCATCTTCTTGCCCCAATTCCATACATTATATGGCATTGGGGCAAGAAGATGACAAAAATGTTCCTAAAAAAAGATTTTGAAAACTCATCGAGGATCTCTTGCAGGGGCAGTGGTTCAAGCCCCTATTAGAATGTTATGAAGAGTCTGTGCTGAGACTTGAAAACGCCACATGCAAGTGAAATCCATTAAGTCAATTAAGGCAAGGTTCCTGTCAAAACATAGTTTACACTTTAAACTGAGCCATTCAATTCACTACCTACTTTCCCTTCTTTTAAATTATATTGGAAAATAATAATGAATAATAATTATTATATATTTGTAGTGGTGCTGATATAAAATGTAGGTGTGCTTGAGCACCCCTAAAAGAGTGTCAAATCGTCACTCATATCAATGTTGTTTAAATAATATAGGGAAAATGTATTTTATATTTATTGGAGTCGAGAGTTTAAATGTTGATACCTGACACTGACACAGTAAGCCCTGCTGTTGAAGTAAAACAAAAACAGGTTTCTTTGAAACACGTTTCTATTATAAGGAAGCGGAACGTTTGTTTACAGAAATAAGTACCCGCATGGACTGTTACGCTGTGGGAACCAGTGAGACGCAACACATGCAAAATGGCGGAGAAAGACGAATGGGGTAGGTAACTACGGGAGCTGATTTCTCATGTTGTTTCGTCAGTAATGGACCGCGAAAGCATTCCGAAATCTGATGTCCCCCCCTGTGATTAGACGCTGACGTCCTGGCGACAGAGGAACCACCAAAGAAGACGGCTGAGGTGGATAACTGGGACGATGAGGACGTCGATGACGACCCGAAGGTAACGTGATGTTTAAGGCATCTGGCTCATCAGATTATGTCATACAGTCCGCTTCTAGTTGTCATGTTGTTGAACTATTTCTTATTTTGTAGGACTGTTGGGCCGACGAAGGAGCCGAATTGAAAAGGGAAGAACAACAGAAAGCAGGTCACTAAATGGGATTTCAGTACCAAAACATGGCATCCTTCATCCATTGGCTGGTAGACGTCAGCCTGAGTTGGGCTCGCTGCCACTTCGCTCAGAGGCCAGGGGTTCCCAGCCTTTTTTGTTCCAAGGACCGGCATATTCATAGAAAAAAATTGAGGACCGGTAGTCAATTGTAATGCCTTAGTTTAAGATACATTATTTATTTACATTTTTTCATTGTTTTTCAAGATGGTTTATAACAGTTACAGCAACAGCAGTGAAATGCTTCAGTCTCAGGCTCCCTTCAACAATGCAATAATATGAAATATATATATTTTGTATTATTGCACAAGAAAAGTCACCTGAGACTTAAATAAACCCAAATAACAATTCACAAAACGTTTCCCTTTTTTCTCAGACAAATAAGTGTATGGAGCCTATTTTTTGGAGGAAATAACAAGACTCGTACAGCTTAAGTTATTATATATGACGACGGGTATACGGACCGGCTCCAGTCCGGGGACCGAGGGTTGGGATGCAAATATATTTAGCAAAAATACTTAACCATTTGAACCCGTGGAATCAAGCTAATATAGGCTGCTCTTTAAAGCTGTATGTTTTTTCCCCCCCCAGAAATAGTGACATCTGAAAAGAAGAAACAAAGTGAGAAAAGAAAAGAAAAAGAACAAGAGGAAGTGAAGGAAAGAGTGAGTATTGTTTCATTGGATTATTTTGTATCGATTTTCTGAATACCTTTTTTATTTATTGATACCTACACACACATTGTACTTTATTACACATGTACAGCACATACATAAATGAAATGTAGGCATTTATAGTGAAGCCATTCATTTTGGTATTTTTCTCCACTAATCCTAGCTGTTGTAAGCTAAACTGGATGCCCGACGATTGTATTGTCAGTGTAGTCACCCCATTGTCCAGAGTTCCGTGTGAGAAATACTTTTTTCTGTTTTATTTTTACTATGTCAAGACCAAATACAAAATGTAGCAACTCACTTGTGGATAGAAATCCACATTGGATCAACAACACTGGAGTTTCTCTTAAGCTTTGGTCCTTTTGTTGCAAAAATCCAGTTTTCTGAAAAATTATCGCTTTATTAACTCAAGCAACACGTGATCATTTTAGTCTGAGGACCATGAGGAAGGCGTTGAGCTCACCCCTGAGGAGGAGTCGGAGACAGGAGAGCAGCAGGAGAAGCCAGCTGTGAAGCAGGCCAGTGAAGCCACCGGTATGTCCTCAATGGTTACTATTAATTCATTCATATGTTCATATTCATGTACCTTGGGTTGGGACAAAATATCGATACAGCGTTATATCGTCGCCCTTTTTCGTGCGATAGGAGAACTGATACACATGCGCCAAATATCGATATCTATTTTATTTATAATTGATTTATTTCTTAATTTATTTTTGCATTTTTATGCTTAATTCATGAGGAGTCAGAGGAAATATTGCCCAAGATATAGATATTTAACAAATAAAATAAGGCACTCTTAAAGGTTGTATCAGCTATGTTGGGTGACATCACTTCTGTTGGTATTTGAAGCGTGATCCCAAACTAACAGAGCCAGCTCGCCCCTCCCTTCCGTATTTCGTGCATCCTGTTAAAACTATCATGAACGCAGCACAAAACCCCACAACACCCATTCCTTGTCGATGATTGGTTGGAATACTATTTATTTTGGTTATGAGTGGTTGGTAGTACCATTTGTTTTTGTTTCCTAGAATCGCTGAAACAACTTTTTAATATATTCTCTTCCCTGCTCCTGAGGTGGCACTCAACACATTGTCAAGCAATATATTGATTATCTCAGAATCGCTGTATCGCGATATTATCTGTATCCTACTAACCCTAGTCCTATGTTTGATATATACATCAGCCTACCAGTTGGTTGAGTCCACTGGGCGGGGTTGGTTGATCTATCTAGAATGCCCTTTCGATGATAAAAGCAAAGTTATTAAAAACCGTCCACACAATTATATTTTTCCTCCAGCTGTCGCAGGTGTACCAGGCGGAATCGATGCCATGAGCCCGTCCTCTAAAGAGGACTTCAGTGAATTTGAGAAGGTGCTGAAAGACAAGCTTTGCCCTTATGAGGGGTCAGTCCATTACTCTGGCCTGCTGGAGTCCTTATTTCAAGACCTCTGCATCTCAAGTGAGTCCTCCACCAAGGCTGTTTGTGTTGTTTAATGTAGGATTCCTTGTGGATACTGCCTCCCCTCATCCCATTGCTCACGTGACATTAAGAACACGTGTTAGTAATTTGCCAATGTCATTACAGTGGAGATAGAGGACTTGAAGAAAATCAACTCCTCCCTTACCAGTCTACTCAGCGAGAAACAGAAACAAGAGAAGGTTTGTTTACTCTCATTATTTAAAGTCGCAGTGTGTAAGATTGAGCTCCTCCAGCCTGCTGGGTGACACCGGTGGTAGGCGAGAGACCTTCATAATAGAGGGGTTCTGTCCGATTGGCTGGGGGGTCGGTCAGAGTGGGAGGGGCTTTAGGATTGTTTGGGTTGATCAGTAAGATTATCTACACATAGAGAGGTATGGGCTGGCCAGCATTTAGTATTTGTGGAATATATCAGTTGTAGGATGTGATTGATAATTTTATTGAAACCACTATTGCAGAATTGGTTATAAATGTGTGCTGGTTATTTGAAGCTACGAGCTAGCCTAAATGTTACACACTGCGACTTAAAGTATACCATGCGCCCAGTATTGCTACAATGCCTCTACTCTGAAGTGTTTGATAAATGATAACCTGATGAAAACGTTTATAAATAATGTGCAACTATAGCTGTTGTAGGACTTGATCCCATGCGGGACATTTCTTAAATGGGCTCACAGTCTTACGTCTCATCAAACCGTTGCCCTTTATTCCTATAGCAACTCAATAAGGGGAAGAAGAAGAAGAAGGGAGCGGTGACAGTGGGGGGGATGAAGGCCAAGCTGAAGGACGACCTTGCGGACTACGGCCAGTTTGAGGGAGGCTACACGCAGGACTATGAAGACTTCATGTAGAGGCCCCTGCCCGCATGGCCTCCAACTCCGCTTGAACATCCATTTCTGCCCCTCAGAACGATGCAGTCGTTGTAGTACTGCAAGGACTAACAAATGGACAGAAAATATACTTTCATAAAAACACCAAACATGGGTGAATTCGATTTTCAGAAATGGAAAATAATTTGTTGTTTTTTGAGTGGTTTTAAGATCGATATGATATGAATACTTAAGTTTACATCTTAGGTTTTCATCTTAAGATGATCCATGACACTGATAGATGATTATAGTTTTGCCGTTCTTCATTGTATTTCATGGAGTGAATGATTCATTGAAAACAAACTGGTTGGTTAATTGATAGTTGGTTGCAGACATAAGCCAGACGTTGCTGAAGAACATCCCTTTGAAGGTTTTCCCTGCAAACAATAAACGCTGCATTCAAAGCAGTGAATCAACAACTTAATAAATCATCACATATGCAGGAAAACTTCTGTCAACAAAAAGTTTGTGCTTTTCAAAAAAATGTATTTTTTCTTAAGTTTATTTAAATTATATGACTTTATTAAGAATGGCTTTATTTAATCCACTGTTACAAATAAATAACACTATCCCAAGCTGATTATATGGATGTATAAGAGCTAGGCAGTTACATTGTGGTTCTTTATAATTCTACTATACAGGCACATTACATCAGCACTGCTCAGCGGCACTGTAAAGATAAAAGCAACAGATGCTTTGATATTTTACAAACTACATATTTGTCATATTTAACATTTCAAAAATTACTTCATAGCTACAAATGTTCTGAGACTTAAACAAGTGTAAATGTAAAACTTAAAATAAAATACATATTACTAAGTAGTTAATTGGTACTTTCAGACACTTTCTGCTTTAAATATTAAGGTACTGAAGGTGTCTGTTTAGTTTGGTCAGCACTGTCCCTCACTCCGTTGGAGCCGATACCGCAACGAGACGCTGATGTTCCACATGGTGACCTCGTTCCTTAGGGCGGTGCATCCAGAGAGCAAGGCCTCTGGTGCTGCTGCTGGGGGGCTGCAGGCTCTGCACTGCCCTCCTGCGTGCAGATCCACTGCCCCCCCTGGCGTGCACTGAGGCTGCGGTGTCAAGGCAGCCTCACCACAGGGCTCTGCGGCTGCTGCGCAGTCTGCACCAGGACGGCCAGGGAGAGCTGCGGAGGAAGGTGGGACTACCTGGGGAAGTGTGGCCTGACCCGGGGGCCCTCAGTCCACCGGGGGCCCTCAGACCACCAGGAGCACAGGGCAATCTGCAGAGCTGGCAAGGGCTGCTCCCTATGGCTGCTTCTCTTATGTCCAGGACAGGAATGGCATTACGACATTATCTCCAGATTAAATTGACAGACTACTCCAGATAATATTGTGTGCTTTACAAAATATATATTTTGTTTTAAAGGGATGTATGTCAGTCATTTATTTTGCATTGCAAATAAGATCTTTTGCTGCCCAAACAAATATTTAACAGATTTGGGGGGGTTTAGAGATGCCAACACTCCTGCTATCTGGTTTGAGCTGTAAAGTACGATAGCCCGGTCAAGCTTCCTTAGAACCAAAGATTTTCAAACAGTGAACCCGAAATGACCTCTTATTTCTCTGTGGTGTCTAGAAATGGATTCAGATACTTTTTAAATAATAACTTAAGTACATTTTTCAGAAGGTGTATAGATCTTTTTTGTGTTTTCTTCTGTAGTGCTGGAATCTACTGATTTGGGCAGCTGTCTTCCAGATTTCACACTCCAATACTGCCGAGCCAATCACAATAAACTCTGCTCTGCCAGGTGACATCTGCCCTCCATCACTCCATCACTCTCTTCCTACCCTTCCATCACTCTTCCCATTTCTATTTTTGTGCCAATCTGTCCCTGTCATAATTGTATATGAAGATGATGTGAAATAAAATGTATTTTGATTTATGTGAAATAAAGGTTTTATTTTTGTACACTCTATTTCTTGTTAAGAATCCTTGGATCAGCGCAATGGCACCACACGTTTGAAGACTGAAAACATTTCCACTGGGACATCATACATAATACACACATGAAACTTCCGAACAGAAAAGAGATTTAAATGATACACTATTTTGGAGTAACACAATGTAATTAAATTTCTAAATAAATATGATTCAAACAGACAAATAGATTTCCTTCATCCATACCATTTCCCCAACGTTGGTTGTTGAACAAATCAGTTAGTTTTATGAACCCCTCTTTCCTCGTTGATGGAATAAAGAGTCGACGGCCACAGCGGGCCATTTCAGCTTTATGACAACAAAGCAATCCATCCATTGTAAGTCTCACGATCTTGCTCCCAATACTTAACATTGCATGACTAAGATTAATACGCTGTAATTATTAGGTCTGAATTGGTATTTAATGTACGCACTTATTGTATGTCGTACTTAGGTATAGTACTTAGTTGTGTAGCAGCTTATCCTAGTTATCTTTGTTGTATACGGGGAATGGGTTAAACTATCGATTGTTAGTGCTTGGCACTTGGTTATATGAACATCCTTACTGTACCCACAGCAATAAATTGTTTCACACTCTGACAGATGCGCTTATTGTAAGTCGCTTTGCATAAAAGCGTCTGCTTTTATCCAAAGCAGACCAAAATCAGCCCAATCAACCTCATGTATTTAACCCTAACCCATTTAACTAATACAAGAGGTTATCTTAATTAAGTGTGGTCTGCATAACATATCATAGTGCCCTATATATATTATAGTGTCCATTTTATTATTTATTTATTATTATTTTCATAAATATTGTAACACAATATTCCAACAGTATTCCACCATGTTCAAAAAACAAGTAAAAGTTAATGCATTGCCTTTAATTCTGAAATGCAGCGATGCTTTAAAAACAAGTGAAAAACAAGAACATTATGCCGCTCTAACCGCTGATACACAACGCTGTATAATAACCCAACCCCTGGAACCAAAGACAACTGCACCAAAGCAGCCGCTGTTATCAGCCCGTATCACCGCCTCTACCCCTGATAACGGGACAATGGACCCACAGACCAGCCGTGCCCAGGGGCAGTAAACCAGAGCAACACCTTCAGGTGCTCCTCCTCTACCGGGGTGGAGCGAACAGAGTGAGGGACACGGCCAGCCCACAGTGGGCCCTGTGAGCCCTGGGGTTGGTGAGAACGGGGCCTTCAGAAAGACGTTGGTCGATGAGGCGTAGCGACTTAAGACCTTGGCAGGAGGCTAATCCTCACTGTTTCCACTGCGAGTCCCGGACACGGTGAGCGAGGAGCACAACGTCACGTAGATCAAGAATAATGCAATACCTGGTGTGGTATAAGTAGGGTGTAATCAATGCACTAACATGGATATAAATGTAGCTGGATTCAGAAAATGATGATATTCATTTGTAGATTCTGTTGACGGTGTTTCCTAAACTAAAGAAACAACCAGAATGGTGGTTGATTCCATTGCCCCTGGTAAAGAGGAGGCAGTAATAGTGATGGATGAGATCATACATCAACTCATATCCCCTCAAAAGTCATTCAACAACAAACAGAAAGATCAATTGTGAGGAAAATCACCAGTCAGGTCTTTAAAACAACACAAGCTTACGTTGCACATTCTGTGACAGTTTGGCATTGCAGGCGGGTGTCGGGGCAGAACAAATGTTTACAGGACCAACCGACCAGGTCTATGATACAGGAGGTCTTTGCATAGCAGTAAAAAAGATAAATTAGATATTTCTTTAAGAGGATATCAAGCAATCATAACGCAACAGATGTCATGATAACTTCTTGTTCAAATATGAGCATCAAGATTCAATTATCAGTGATCTTTCTGAGAGAGAGCGAAATATCTATATATATATCTATATATATAGATATATATAGAATATACAAAATGTAGATAATGTGAAGATTGTCTGTAAGCCGGAAGGCACGCAGAGTACTACCCAGGGGCCGGCTCCTCAGCGGAACAGTCTGTTGACGAAGGAGGAGAAGCTGGAGGAGTTGAAGGCCCCGATGCAGATGAGCAGCAGCAGGTAGAGACTCATCATGACCGCAAAGTGGTGCCTGACCATCCAGGAGGAGCCCCGCGAGTGCCTGCTGGGGAGGGGCACAGGGAGACGGGGGTTACCGGGGTTACCCTGGCGACAGCACCCGCCCGCGTCACCCATACAACAACCTGTTATGTGGGATGATGGAAAGAAAACGATGGATGGGATGGTAGCCGTTATTTATGAAATTGCTAGTGTCGAATGGATGCCTTGTCGGTGTGCAAGTGTCGGTTGAGTAACCAGAGTTCTACTGGCTAGCCAAGCCCAGTTCAATGGATACCGATGCTTCTTGTTCTTGTGTCTATTACAGATTTGTGTACTATTACAGATTTAATAGTAGCTCCAGGGGCAGGTGAAGCCAAGATGTGCCTGATCCAGTGTGCGGTACGCATCTCACACACCTATTGCTTGTTTGTTATTGACACATGCATCTTTTTAAAGGAAAAGCTAGCTGCTCTAGCTGCTTATTGATGGATTGCTTTAACACAGGGGTTTGATGGAGAAAGACGCCCTACCCCAACACTAACTAATGCCAGACATATTAGAAGATGTGGTTACACTAGCATTGATCTTTTAAAACAGCCACTCACTATTTATTGATTATTGGGTTTTCACACAAGATCCAGCTCTCAATGAAATCTCACTAAATCTTGTAAAGAAGTGGATAGCATTAACCTGGAGGCTCTGCTGTGATGGCTCCTCTGTCCCTAAATGGTGACTGGGGAGTCACAATCCTAACCCAAAGCCTCCATGTACTGAGATAAGACCTTTTCCTCTGGAAAATCCAAAGGACAAACAGAGGTATAGTGCTAGCCTGGTCTCATGAAGGCAAATACACAGTATGGCCCTCTGGAAGTCAATGTGACAGCAATGTGGGAGTGGTGTAAATCCTCTCAGCTCTGCACCTCAGTAGTCCTTACCTGGACAGGTTCTTCCTCTGGGAGTAAACAAGAAGGTACTTGACTCTCAACAGCTGATTATTAGTGACGATGAAGTATTTCTCCGGGACCTCCCCGCCCTCGCTGTTCTTCGCTCTTGCCCGCTGGCGGTCGACGGAGTCAGAGTCTGAAAGAGTTTTAGGGAAAAATGTGTGGATCAGCCGCAAGTAAGCAAACTCCATTAGCATCCCTAGCTAGTTATGACATAGTATTTGCTATTAGAAGATGCTTTCATCAAGGTGACGCAAGTAATGTGACGTAATGAAAAACTGACTGAGGAGTGCTCAGACAGGCTACTGATGTTCTAGAGCCCTGCAATGGGCAGGACTCTACAACATCAGGAGGATGTGATGTGTGCAGAGGAAGTGAGCGGCTTTCGGATCCACTTTTGGTCAGATTCCGCCTAGATTGTTCTGTGTTTAATAAGATGGGCGGTAATGGGGATTTGAGCAGTGTTGGAAATTTGATGGCGGCTGTATGCAGCGCAGGTGGGACTGCTCTCATTGGAAACACGACTCACTTAATTTCCAGTCAATACACACGGCAAAAGAAAGTGTTTTTTACACTGTGAAAAGTTTCCGTGAAATTGCAGCGCAACACTAGTGTTATTCGCTAAAGCATATGAACAAACATACCTCCAAAGCAATTAAATCTTTTTACTTTATTTCTTAAACCTAATTCACTGTAAGCGAGTGAATCTTTTCAAATGATGCAGACCTACGGTACGAGACAGAAGACATGCCAATACCGCGTCAATGCGACAGAAAAAAGGGGTGCGACCAAATTTGTTGGGGGGCCACCAAATGAAAAGGTAAGCAGCACCAAAAGCTGTTCATCTAGAGCCCTGCATGGTACGTACCTTTCCTTTTCACCTGGCACTTGACGTCCGGGTGGTCGATGACCTCACACAGGGCCACGCAGCTCAGCAGCGGTCCTAGGAGGCTCTCCCTCCAGCCACTGCTGTGGGGGCTGTAAAGCACTGCCATGCTGAGGTCACTGGTCAGGTAGGTCCCCTCCCCGTACATGGAGGTCTGAGCCAGAGACAGAGACAGAGACAGAGTCAAGGCTCAGTTATGGTTCCACGTTGACGCAACGCATTGACCATGCCGACGCTTCGACGCGTCCGTGAACCTGTTTTGGTTGTGTCGGGTTTAAGTTAGCAGACCAATTACAGCCCTTAATGCTGCATCGCCTCGACGCAAGGTTCATTTTTGGGAGGCGCACGTCCTTGAGGTGCAAAGACGTAATGGGTCCGTAAACCCCCTTTCGTTGCGTCGACGTGGAAACATAACTAAGCCTTCGGAGACAGAGTCATGGTCAGAGAGAGACAGAGTCAGAGTAAGAGTCAGAGAGAGTCCAAGACAGAGACAGAGACAGTCAGAGATGGACTCAGAGTCAGTGACAGACTCAGCGATAGAAAGAGAGAGACAGAGAAAGAGAGAGAGTCCGAGACAGAGAGAAAGAGTCAGAGACAGACACAGAGAAACAGAGTGAGACACAGAAGGAAAGACAGAGTCAGAGAGTGACAGAGACAAAGACAGAGAGAGAGACAGGGTCAGAGACAGGGAAAGAGTCAGAGAGAGCGAGAGCGATAAGACCAACAGGAACTCTCAGGAGCAGATTAAACAGTCATGGGCGTTGAAACCCTAATACTTTAAGTATTTTACCCCTGCTAAACTAGAAAAATCAAAAGGTCAGAGCCAGGAGGAGTATTCACGCCCACTGAGAATTCCCCTCAATAAGTGTCTGAAACAGCTTGTTTGCGCTCAAACTTTACTTCCGTAACAGTGTGACATCAGACTGTGCAGTGGGCGGTGCTGAAGCGCCTCCCGGCTACCCGCAATGTTGACAACTTCTCTGGGTGTAACAGAATGGGTGTGCTGACCAATCACAGCAGACTGGGCTACTCGGGAGGGGGGCCTTAACACGTCATGATACAAAACAGAACGTTTTTGAAAGACGCTGAAATTGGTTTTGCAGAAATGAACACTGAGAGAATAATAAGGGGTCTTTCTGACCTAACGGCATGTAACCCTATTCTAGTAGTATCCCCAAATGCAATTATTAACCCTAAAATAGCATGATATATATCTTTAAACAAAATGTACGTCAGTTGATAATTGTAATGACCGCCTTAATCCAATCTGCTTAATTAGTGAGCATGCCAACGTAATTTGTGGTGTTTCCCACAGGTGTTCGCTATGACCCCTGACCTTGTTGAGGTGACAGTGGAGGCCGTTATGAAGAATAGAGTGGAAGTTCTCCAGCCGGCTCCCGTGGAATGCATAGAAGAGGTCTCTGTCCGAGCGCGTCTTCTCGAAGCGCGCGTTCATCTGGTCACAGTACTCAAGCTCAAACAGGAAGTCTGGAACCGGCGCTGAGACGCCCTCGTTATTAGTCAGGTCACACAGCCTGGGGTACTGGTGGAGAGGAAAGGGCCCATGAAGAGGTGAACACAGAGGATGAGCTGAAACATCTGTGTCATCACCTACTTCTTCCTTCTGAAGGGTCTTCACAGCGAAGCTCTTGGAGGAGAGGATCCAGTGTGCCAGGGCCACATACTGGTCTCCTTCCCCGGGGTTCAGCCTCACCAGCTCCCTCACACAGGGGAAGCCGCTCACGTCTGTCAGCTGGAGGACCACACGCACGTCACTTCAACATGATGAACGAACGGAGGTAGACCCGTTTGAGTAAAACGTTAAGTTGGCAATCAATCAATGATCAACCTCCTAAGTGCCCCAAAGAGTTCCCAAAGAATAGAGAGGTCTGCTCACCAGCTCCTCAAACTCCTTGTTCTCTCCTCTGAGGTATCTGGCGGGGAAGGGCCTCAGCAGGGAGTCCCTCTTGTAGCTCTGTGCCGCCGCCACGAAGAGGCTGCAGCGCAGGTCTGCCGCCATCGGGTCCCGGTGGAGGCAGGAGCGCACGAGCCCCCGGACCGCGGAGGGGGGCAGAGGCGGCTGCATTCAAACACTTGACCAACACATGGAGGAAAAACACTAATACATCAACAACTACGGACACACGAAGCGACCATACACTATATAAGGTCGTGTCAAACAGTCGATGGGTTTTTGGGAGCACGAGTACATTATTTACTTTTATAACACATTACCAACATTTATTTGACATCAAACCGAATGAATCCTCTAACGTAGCGGGTAGAATAAGGAGGAAGAAATAGTCTATTACGATTTATAACGCAAATAGCGGTCCACTGTGCGTTACAAGTGTCTATTTAAGAGTACGGGCTAGCATATGCTGGTAAAGTTGTTGACTATGTGACCAGACGTTCAACTTAACAAGAATGTCATCAAGCCGTCTCAGTAAATGTTAGTAAAATCACAAGATGATATCCTCTATTAAATGATCATGTCCGCTCCAGATGTCCTTACCTCGGATCTGTCCCTAAACCATATTATATAGAGAGAGGGTGAGCAGCTATCAGCAGCTAACAGCGGCTAACTAGCAGCTAACTCCAGGGACGACTACGTAGTTTGTTACGTGTTTTACGTAACAGCGAGCGCCCTTCCCTAGTGCTGTCCGACAGACAGACAGACAGACAGACAGACAGACAGACAGACAGACAGACAGACAGACGGAGATATAGAGGGACAGACACACACAGGCAAACAGACAGGCAGGCAGGCAGACAGACAGAGAGCTTCTCTCAAACCTTTACAGCTTCTCTCAAACCTGAGGCCTAACAGTGAACCTTAGTAAAACCAAAATAATGATATTTGAAAAAAGACCCAGCCTCAACAAATACACATTCCACCTAGACACTGTTACTGAGCAAACAAAAAACTATACCTACCTCAGCATAAACATGAACGCCACAGGAAATTTCAACAAAGCGGTTAATGACCTGAGAGAAAAGGCAAGGAGGGCATTTTGTGCCATAAAAAGGAATATCAAACTAGACATCCCAATTAAGATCTGGCTAAAAATCTTTGACGCAGTGATGGAGCCCATTGCGCTCTACGGCTGTGAATTATGGGGCCCACTCACCAACCAAGATTTTATAAAATGGGACAAACATCAAATTGAAAGTCTTCATGCAGCATTCTGCAAATCAATACTAAAAGTCCAAAGAAAGACGCCAAATAATGCATGCAGATCAGAATTAGGACGATATCCAATCGTTATTAAAATTCAGAAGAGAGCCCTACAATTTTATAACCACCTTAAGGAAAGCGACAGCAACACACTCCACAACAAGGCTCTTACACACAGAGTTACACCCAGAAAAGTGTCCCCAGCCAGCTTGTCCTGGGAATCTGTCTAACACACAACAACCAACACATCGGGCAAAACCAAATTGTAAGAAAACAAAAGGAAAATTATTTGGCACATTGGAAATAGCACATTGGAAAGACCAGAGTAAATTGGCATGCTATTTGTCCCTTAACAGAGACTACACCGTGGCAGAATGCCTGACCACCGTGACCGACCCAAAACTGAGGAAATCCTTGACCAGATACAGACTCAGCGAACACAGCCTGGCCATCGAGAAGGGACGCCACAGACAGACCTGGGTCCCAAGAGAAGACAAACTGCACACACAACCAACTAGAGACAGAACTGCACTTCCTGACTTCCTGCCAGTCATACGAAGACATCAAGAATACACACTTCAAACAGATTACAAAGGCATGGAAGGACTTCAAAGACACTCTAGATCAGTGGTATTCACTATTTTTTTCAGGAGAGCCGCACTGACAGGACGACGTCAACAGGAGAACCATTTTTACCGCAAAGTATCAAAAGCTAAAAATCCAGTCATAAATAAGTATGCCTGCTTAATAATATGTCCTCCCTGAAGCAGTGTTTCCCACAGAATTTTGTGAAACTGTGGAGGGAACCCGGTCCTTAGCGGGGTACGGGGGCATGCTCCCCTGGAAGAAAATTTGGTACCTTTTAACCTGGAATGCATCAATCTGGTGCACTTTGAGAGGAAAATTAAGACTTGTGTGACTGTGTGCTATTTTCTGGAATAATGTGGAGACACTGGGTCACATAACATGGAAGCTATTGAAGAATAAGTTTATAAGAATAAGTCAGCGTAGAGCCGAGCAAGTTTAAAAATATTTTCTAGACAAGGCTATATTTCCACCTTTTAATGCTGCTGTTGATTTATTTTTTAAATAATTGTTTGTATTGTTTTTTTAAATATCTGTATTCACTGCATGATCATATCACAGTATATTTTTACCGCCGTGCGAGCCGCAAATAGAGGCTTGGCGAGCCGCGCAATGAGTAATACTGCTCTAGATGCTCACAAACTGCCATACCTGTAAGGAGAAATACAACAATGTGCGAACGCAGCAGCAAGATTTGTCACCAGTTGTGATGAGAGAACGACCTCAAACTCCTCATAGACTCATCCCCCTGGACTCAATCTTCACCCAATAGTTGGACTATTGCGCATCCTCCACAATGTAAATACTGTGTATTTAGAGTGTATCTTTAATTTATCTGTTTATACGAGATACTGTAATTTTTGTAATTTTTATAAATCGCACATTTTACTTTCTAAAGTACTTTGAACACTTGATATGTACAGATACTTTGTATTTAACGGTTTATACTGATTATATTATTATAATATATACCTTACCTTTTTACTTTTTATTTTATAATGCTATTTATTTTATTGTTCACTGCTCTGGCAATGCAAATGTATATTTCTCATGCAATAAAGCTTTTTTGAATAGAAAGTTGAAAAAATTGACAGACAGATATAGATCCACAGAGAGATCAGCATTAATTGAGCCGTGTTTGTTGGAACAATAAGAGTTTTAATGTGAAGGGTCCTCTGTCTCCATCTGCTGGACGGATTCAGAAGAGTGACCGCCGATATGATGCTGAGTTGAGATGCATCACGGACCCACCAAAACATCCAGGCCCTGCACACAGCTCACTAGACGACGGGACTGTTATCTTCTGTGATATACAATCATCCGGAACCGGGGGGGATTCAGACCTAATGTAGATGACCCTACTGTCTATTCGAATCAGGCTGCATCATCATCTGAGGAGCAGACAGATTGTGCAGGAGACGGGCTGTCGTCCCGTGGATTAACAGGGCGCTGAGATCCGCATGGACTATGGCTGCGATGAGGACTTTGACGGTGGCGGGTTTGTTCCTGGCGTTCTGCTCTTTAGGATTAATAGCGATAGCGATTGGCACTGACAACTGGTATGAGACCGATGCACGAAGACATCGGGAACGGTGTAAGAATTATTCCAACAAAAGAAACGACCCTGGATTCATTTACATATCCAGCAACAATCTGCCCCTCCGTATGCTACCGAAGGACCGGGACGTGGACCGGAGGGTGACCAGTGGAGGAATGCTGCTGCGGGCCAGGCGGGACTCCCTGCCTCTTGCACTGGCCATGGAGTCCCTCTGCAGTCGGCAGTTCAATTCCACCATCACCGGGCTGTGGAGGAAGTGCCACCGAGAGGGCTTCGACCTGGAGACCGAGGACCTGATTTTTAAAGGTTAATTAAGTGATTGTACTCGACTGTATCGAATCATAATTGTCTCTCGCACGCGCGTGTATGCGTGTGCGTGTTTGTGCGTGCGTGTGTGTGTGTGAGAGAGAGAAGGAGCGAGAGAGAGAGAGAGAGAGAGAGAGAGAGAGATAGAGAGAGCGAGAGAGCGAGAGAGAGAGAGAGAGAGAGAATGGGAATGCGGTTGTCAGATTGTGTACATGTGTTTCTGTAGGGGGGGGGGGGGGGGGGCTGAGTTTGGGGGCGGGGGTGCTGTATTCTAAGCACGGGCAGATTTGTGTTTCTTTGTGCACGAGACGCTATCCAAGGTGTTGATGAGGCGCGCGTCACTTCGAGGTCTACGCAGTATCACAGAGCGCATACAGCCTCATGTCGACCCATGTGCAATCAATATAAGGTGCTTCGTGATACGAAGCACCTTATTCTCAAGCATTTTAGGTTACATGTCAATGAAACACATTCTCCTCATGCTGATTCAATCTGCAGGGTTGGTCCCTCGCTGCACCTCCATCAAATACTACTACTCGTCTTCTGCTCTGCCCCGGAATCTACCCGTCAACCTGACCAAAACAATCCGGCAGGACGAATGGCACGCACTCCGTACGTCTCACGTTTTCCCTCTTCCCATCGTTAAACACTGACAGCCCATACTGACAGCTGTGGGCGTGAGGCTCATGTTAAACTGAACCGGTTTATCCCTCTGCAGACCTCCAGAGGATGACCGCCAGCTTCATCGGGATGGCGGTGTCCATCATCCTCTTCGGCTGGGTCATAGGGGTTCTGGGCTGCTGTAAGGACCATGACCTCATGCAGTACGTGGCCGGCCTACTGTTCCTAATGGGAGGTGGGTGCTGCTGGAGATATCATCTGTATAATCAGCTATCAGCATATAAACACAGAATCTGTAGGCCACGGTAAGACTTTGGTATCGGATGCACTCTTGATTTATTTTGTAGTTCGTTTGAAGTTCGACCAGTATTGACCAATCACGCTTGAGCAGGCATTAGTGGCACGCATGTACACAGTCTGTTGATCAACAATTTTAGATCCTATTGTCTATCAGCTGATGAAGATTTCGATTTTTAGTGGCCTTGATATCTGTTTATAGAATTAGCCGAAAATTCGTCTGAACCGATATATATAGCGGAGGCTTTCCAAAATTGCTTACAAAAATAGCTATACATGAAGCACTACCCTTTAAAACCACAGAGGGGCAGTAGAGCCCTGATTATAAAGAGGGACTCTGAAGCCGGGACACACATGCCTGTGTGTCCCGTGTCCCATGTCTGTGTGAGGAGCTGCATGGACGATTTAAGAGCATTCATTTGGAGTAAGTCATTCAAGGATTTTTTTCTTCGCAAATGAAATGTCTGAAGGGGCAATGCTTTCCTCCTGTTCCGTCCGTCCAGCAAACTGCAGAAGATCACTTACCAACCGACGTATCTCAGCTATAACCTTTTTGACTTTCGGTAAATTTAGTCAACAGAATCTCTTCTATCTTTCTTATGTGAGAGTTAAGTGAGAACAAGGCAAGAAGCAAATTGATGTGTTTTAGGACATCAATGGGCTGTTTTCTGCTGAAGGTTAGCCTTTGTGCTGCGTCTCCAGGCAGAATACACAGGGAAAACATGCTTTCAGCGGAGGATCCACAGAGCCTGTCTGGAGGGGAATGGATAACACAACTTATACTCTTGCAAGGGATTTTAAACATAGGATGTTGAGTTCAATCTTTCGTGGTGTTGAACATTAACTGATGTTCGGGCCGGGGGGGGGGGCTGTTATTGCGTCTGTAGTTTAACATGTTGTACTCAAGATAACATGTTGTACTCACGATATGTAACGACCTTGAGGAAATGATGTCGTGTGCATCCCTCCCTCTCTCTGTACCAGGGACGTGCTGCATCATCTCCCTGTGTACGTGCGTGGCGGGGATCAACTTCGAGCTGTCCCGCTATCCGCGCTTCATCTACGGCATCCCGGAGGACATCGGCCACGGCTACGGCTGGTCCATGTTCTGCGCCTGGGGCGGACTGGGCCTAACACTGCTGGCCGGGTTTCTATGTACATTGGCTCCCTCGCTCTACCCCCCCCACAGCCACTCTCACAGCCACGCCCACACCCACACCTCCTCCTCCTCCTCCTCCGCCCTGGCAGTGGTGCTGGACAAGCCCAGACATGAGAACGGCTGCGTGTGACCGGGATGAGCTCCATGGATCCATAGTGGAGCAGAGGAAGAAGAGGCTTGTTTTGAGCTGGACCAGGGACAAGAACCAGGGGTTCTGGTGACACCAAGAGACTCCCACAGTGAGAGCCCCGACTCAGTGGCGCACAACCTACAAGCACTGGTTTGTATTTAACTGGACTGACGGTTCTCTCAAGCAGTTGTCCTGGTGCTTTTGTTTTCCCTTATTCCCCTCTCTCATGAATGACGTGTTTAATGTTTTGCCTGCTCTTCAAGGGAGAGAATAATTACACTGTTAATCAATTTCCTCCTGCAAAATCACAGGCAGGAGACAACTAGCACAACAAATCCGTACGGAATATGAAATAATGGATGTGTATTGTCACTTTTCAAAAGGGCAATTGTGTGTCATGATGTACCCATTCTAAATCAATAAAAAATGGAGTAAGCTTTTGGAATATGTGCAGATCACATTGTGTTTGTTCAACACTTAGTTTGTAGTGTTTTAAGGTATTCTGATCAAACAAGCTCGAACTTTTGACTGAGATGTTAAAGTGTTGGCAGACAGTTGGAACAATCTTTCCACTTAGTAATGAAAACCTTATTTAGCCAAATGTTTTATTACATATTGAAAGCTAAAGTATAAAGACACACACACACACACCGAACACAGAAATGGAACACACACATGCACGCGCACGCACGCACACCCACACACACACACACACACACACACACACACACACACACACACACACACAACCACCCAAACCTAAACACACAAATAGATACCCATACATACACACGCACGCACACATCAAACTAGCACAGACACACACACACAAACAGACACACAAACAGACACATGCATACACACACTCACAAACACACAGGGTTGTGAATAATTCAAAATTGATTTCATACTCTTGTCAATTAATGACTCTTAAACCCTTATTTAACATCGGAAGAAAAAAAAGTATAACAATCAATTTATTTTCTAAATGTAACACTAGGAGGCGGTGTTACTCTGCTTCTCCCACGGGGCCACCAAGACTCCGTTGATTAGGATTCCTAGGAGGACACCTCCACTTTTCTTCACTAATAAAACAAACACATGTTGAGAATGGTTATGAATTACATCAACTGATGTACAAGTCAATGACTTCGAATGTATTTTATGACGAAATTTCAACGATTTCTCTAATTTGCATTGACCTTCAGTCATGTTGGCACTGGCTGGTGCTGTCGGGGCGAAGCTGTGCTGATGAGGAAAGCCAGACAGGGAGGAAGTCACACCCAGTCGCACCATGCAGGCCATGCAGCTCCTGGGACCACAACCCTGGGAAACACGGCACTATAGCAGTTACTTTGTGGCTTTTGGGGCTGGAGGGAGTGAGAGCAGACTTTAAACATTGGGTTGACAGCCGTCAGAAACAATCAAACGCAGATTAATTTCATAGGAATACACAAATATGTGATTCAATCAACGACAAAAAGTGCTATCTTTCAGAAATATTTTGACTGAATCCTAATGTTCCTTTAAGGGATTTTTGTTTTACTTATTTTGTTTCTTTCGTCTGAAACATACTTCTAATTTCAGGAAACAATAAACTATGTATTTGCCTGGGACTTGGACACGCCATTTCAAGGAATACTCTGTTCAAGGAAAAGTATAAAACAATATCTTAAGTCCTGCTCAGGCCAGATCTTCAACCATACAATAACACACCAGTCTCTCAGTTAGAGGATACAAAACAGGCCTTTGAAGCCAGGACTTCCTGCCCGACGTGATGACTTCCAGATGGACTTCCCGGGGAAATAACAATCTTTCAATGTCAATCAACCAGTAGCACCACACAGTAGACGTAATAAAAAAGTTGACCATTTGGGTTCTTTTTTTGCTACAAACAAAAATCATCCCATGCATTTGAACTCTCTCTGAATAGAATCTCACTGCTTTAATGGTTGATCAATGACTTCATTCATTAAAAGAGTAACACATGGCGAAGGGTTTAAATTAGTTCTTTATTAGGCTTTATAATAGGATTTATGATGTCATGTTTGTTGTTTGGGTTTCCTCTTCCTTTATGCTAACAGGCTGCATTATAGCAAGACCCAGTATAGCCATACACATAACTCACAAAGACAAACACAAACACAACACATAAAACGACAATGGTAGGTATTGAATTACTGAAGGTGATCCTATTCTGTTGGAGCGGTGGTGGAGATGACCCGGGAGGGGGCTTACTTTAGTCTGTCCCGTGTGAGGCTGAGGAATGTGTTGATGTTATTCTTAGAGCTCATTCCAGCAGACACTCGCTTCAGAGGAGCCGGTATAAAGGTCACACTTAAAGATAGATACGAGGATATTCTTCAACCCCAACGGATTTCACTTTGTTAATTGTTAATTAAAGCCCCCCCCCTTCCTTTCTCCCTTTTGTCTATTATCTCTCTGTCTCTTTCTCCCACACACGTGCACCCAACAGTACAGAGACACACGCTCCCACACACAGAGGCACAAGCGCACAAACAAAGATACACATGCACACCAGACAGACAGACAGACAGACAGACAGACAGACAGACAGACAGACAGACAGACAGACAGACAGACAGACACACACACACACACACACATACACACACACACACACACACACACAAAGGCTTAAGCCGTCCCCATTAAACATTAAGATAATCTGTTTTTAAACGGCTCAATCGAGCGCCATGACTCCGGATGACGAGGGAAAGCAATTCTTGCTGGTCTTTAAGTCCCAGGGAGATGTCCTTTGTCTCCCTGATACGCCTCTTCACATCATCGAGAGGCTTCACCACAAGTCCGTTCAGCTGATGCTCCTCTCTCTGGTCGCTCTCTTGACTCTGCTTGAACTTGACCTCCAGCTCCAGCAGAGACGCGTCCACGCTGGTGAAGGCTTCACCGATCTGAGACAACTCCCGCCGCAGATACTTCCCGTAGCCCTCGTCGCCGTCCAGGTCATACGATATAGTCCTCACGATTCCATCAAGCAGTCTGGCCGTGTCCTCCACCTGATGCCTGGCGATGATGAAGTCGTCCCGGATCACAGAGTCGCTGTCCTCGTTCGCGTCACATCTACGCGCGCCCGAGAATCGGAACAACATTTGACATTTTTCGGGGTCGTCGTATTCTTCAAAATCACCGTCCGGAACAAAGAAGTGATGGAAAGTTCCGTTGGAGAGCTCGGGCTGCAGGGGCCCGCTGTAGACAGCGGTGTGTAACGGCAAGCACATCACCATGAGGACCAGTGGTCCTACAGAACCCGAGCCCATCAGGCCCTTGTTGTGTCCTCCCATGCTGTCTGCTGCGAGCTGCTCCACTCTCTGTACCAACTTCTGCAGCAGCAGCAGCAGTGAAAACGCACGCACGTTTCATTTGGACTCAGGTTACACTCTCAGGCACAGCTTGCCTCTGGCAGAGCCTCCCCCAACCACATTCAGCCATGCAAATGTACAAGTAACCATGTGCTATATTGGCTTCCATCAAAGGTACCTTTCATCGTATCTAGGCCTATATATATATATATGGTATCTGCTTTTCTAACGTCATAACGTCTGGTAAGGGAGGATTTTGGTCTGCAGACAGTGGTCAGGAATGTCATGATGTGTATCCCTTATAATGATGCATAAGCAGGCTGTGGCCTTCATCATCATTCACACCGGAAGATCTCTGGTTAATACCGGACCTGCCAAGTTAATGTTTAACATTTATCTCTCATTTAAAATCATCTCAACAAGTCTATTATCTGCCAATGCAAAGTGCATTCCCTCAATCATCAACCCGACGGGGGGACAGATGCACCGTTTACAGTTTTTGAAAAAATAGCGATAACCATCCTAAGCACAGGCTGTAAAGACAGGAAAACGCAGTAAAGCTGCCCAGCTGTTCCTCCACCATGACGGTCTCAGAGAGCCCTGTGGGGACCTTCGTGACCTGGGACTACGTGGTCTTTGCCCTGCTCTTTGTGGTCTCCTCAGGGATAGGGGTCTTCTTCGCCATCAAGGAGAGGAATGCCGACTCATCCAAGGACTTCCTGGTCGGGGGCCGGCAGATGACGTGTGTCCCGGTGGCCCTGTCCCTCACGGCCAGCTTCATGTCGGCCGTCACGGTGCTGGGGGCTCCGGCCGACGTCTACCGTTTCGGGGCCTCCTACATCCTGTACGCCATTGCCTACACCTTCGTGGTGGTGGTGACTGCCGAGCTCTTCGTCCCGGTCTACTACGCCTCAGGGATCACCAGCACCTACGAGGTGATTTACAGGCCTGTCTCCTTTATCACCGCGCACAGAGAAAGGACCTCCACTTTAGGATGTTAACGATTGAGGGGTTGTTGGAGGGCTGTGGTGAGCAGCGCCGGGTTTATGAGTGGCTCCTCTTGCCCCGTGTTGGAGTGAGCATTAACAGGCTCTGTCAGTTGATTACTCAGCTGCACAGCTGAGAGGCCCTCCTGTGTTATTCAGCTTAGATTGATCACACCCTGTTCTTCGGCGATGAAATCAACACAATGTTCTTCTTTTCTAACTCCGACCCGACCTTGGGTAAAGTCAGGACCCCCGGATTAGAAACATATGGTGGCTCTGATGCGTTGACCTTCATATTTCCCCATCCTCTGGTTTAACCAAATGATTGGCTGTGTTCCTTAATAGTACCTGGAGCTCCGGTTCTGCAGGAGTGTGCGTGTGATGTCCACCCTGCTCTACCTGGTGCAGACAGTAAGTGTGATGGACTGTAGCTGCGACAGACACAGTGTTAGTTTAGTATTGGCATAGTATTTCCTCTACCCTTTAACCTACTGCAGAAGTCTCTTCTCCACCTCATAGCAGCTGTTGCTTAGTTGAAAAGGATTTTAACTTTTCCGTACTCAGTAGAGAAAGACTAGTATAGAAGAAAAAACGATTACAACCATCCAACCCAACTGTGAACAGGAAACCTCAATGTGGTGGTCTCTCAGTCAAGAAGACACATAGTCCAGCTCCAGAAGGAAAAGAGGAATGGAATCTGCATCATTATACATGCTGACATGCTGACATGTGTTCCACTGCTTTGCAGATTCTCTACACAGGAGTAGTGGTGTATGCCCCGGCCCTGGCCCTCAACCAAGGTAGATAAACACTGTAGATAAGAGAACATTCCCATGGTCTCAGGGGACATCGAAACAGCTTCCCTTTCTCTCTCTCTCCCATCCATCCAATCCATCCATTTCTCTAAGTGTTCCCATTGTAACTGACTGACTGTTGTTCTCTCTGCAGTGACGGGCTTCAACCTGTGGGGCTCTATAGTGGCCACAGGCATCGTGTGCACATTCTACTGCACCTTGGTAAGTCGAGAGCAGACCACTGCTTGTCTGAGCCCAACATGGCTGCAGGCGCCCCCTGTTTCTGTTTAAGGAGCCCAAGGTAAACACAAGTCATCAGAGGGAGCATATATATGCAGACCAGAAGTGAACTACTGTTGTTCATTAGACACAGTGTGTGGGTTAATGTGTGTGTGGCACATCCGCAAGTATTTGTCTATGTGTGTGTTTGTGAGTGTCTTGCACCCACTCTTTGGTGTCTATGTGCTCGTGTGGATGTATTTATGTGTTTGTATGTTTTGGTGTGTTTGTGTTTGTGGTTGTATCTGTGTGTGTGTAATATGTGCGCGTGTGCGTTTGTTTGTTTCTGTGTTAGTGTGTGTTTGTGTGGGTGTATGCATGAATTTATCTGTCGTTGTCTGTGTGGGGAATGTGTGTCTATGCATATATTTATCTGTGTGTGTGTGTGTGTGTGTGTGTGTGTTTTTGTGCAATTGTGTGTGTGTGTGTGTGTGTGATTGTGTGTGTGTGTGTGTGTGGAATGTGTGTGTGTCTGTGCGTGCGTGTGTATGTATGCATGTATTTATCTTTGTGTGTGTCCGTGTCTGTGTGTGTGTGTGTTTGTGTGTGTGTGTGTATGTGTGTGTGCATGTATTTATCTGTATGTGGGTGGTTGTGTGTGTGTTGGGGTGTGTGTGAGCATGTATTTATGTGTGTGTCTGTGTGTGTGTGTGTGTGTGTGTGTGTGTGTTTGTGTGTGTGTGTGTGTGTGTGTGTGTGTGTAGGGGGGACTGAAGGCGGTGGTCTGGACGGATGCCTTTCAGATGGTGGTCATGGTGATGGGTTTCCTTTCCGTGCTGATCCAGGGGGCCCAGAGTGTTGGGGGGATAGAGGCCATGTGGAGCAAGGCCCAGGCGGGGGGCCGGCTGGATGTCTTTGAGTAAGCAGCGCTGCGGTTAAGCTGTATGCATTTCCATTCCAGGCTCTGAGCCACATCCCCCCAAAGTACTGCTGGAGCATAGTAGGACTGCTGGGTCTGGGTTTAGAGGTGGAACCATCCAGGTGGAGAGGTACACACATCCAGGTGATAGTTACACACATCCAGGTGATAGGTACACATCCAGGGGGAGGGGTACACACATCCAGCTGATAGGTACACACATCCAGGTGAGAGGTACACACATCCAGGTGATAGGTACACACATCCAGGTGGAGAGGTACACACATCCAGGTTATAGGTACACACATCCAGGGGGAGGGGTACACATATCCAGGTGAGAGGTAGACCCATCCAGGTGATAGTTACACACATCCAGGTGGAGGGGTACACACATCCAGGTGATAGGTACACACATCCAGGTGATAGGCGCACACATCCAGGTGGAGAGTTACACACATCCAGGTGGAGAGGTACACACATCCAGGTGATAGGTACGTACATCCAGGGGGAGGGGTACACATATCCAGGTGATAGGTACAAACATCCAGGTGATAGGTAAACACATCCAGGTGGAGAGGTACAAACATCCAGGTGAAGTGGTACACACATCCAGGTGATAGGTACACACATCCAGGTGGAGACGTACAAACATCCAGGTGATAGGTGCACACATCCAGGTGGAGAGGTACACACATCCAGGTGATAGGTACACACATCCAGGGGGAGGGGTACACATCCAGGTGATAGGTACAAACATCCAGGTGATAGGTAAACACATCCAGGTGGAGAGGTACACCCATCCAGGTGATAGGTACACACATCCAGGTGGAGAGGTACACACATACAGGTGATAGGTACACACATCCAAGTGATAGGTACACACATCCAGGTGATAAGTTCACCCATCCAAGTGGAGGGGTACACACATCCAGGTGATAGGTACACACATCCAGGTGATAGGTGCACACATCTAGGGGTAGAGGTACCCACATCCAGGTGATAGGTACACACATCCAGGTGATCAGACAATTACCTCCGTCCAGACAAGCTGAGGAGAAACTGAACGTGGAACTCGCAAATCAACCAGCTAGCATTCAGAACGAGGATGGCCGCTAGGAGAATCAGGTCCACCAGTGTCCTTGGCTGTCAAACAACCATACTGTTCCGCCCTCAGCTTCGACCCCAACCCGCTGAGACGACACACCTTCTGGACGCTGTCCATCGGGGGCACCTTCACGTGGCTGGGCATTTACGGGGTCAACCAGTCTGTCATCCAGAGATGCATCTCCTGCAAGACCCAGACCCACGCCAGACTGTAAGCATCCTGTCTCACAAACACTGTGCAGCCTGGAGAAAGGATATATGTATCTATACATATATATCTATATCTATATCTATATCTATATCGATAGCTATATCTATGTATATATATATATATATTTATATATATATATATATATGTGTGTATATTTCTGTCTTTTATATATATGTATAAATAAATATATCTATAAATATAAAATATATATATAAGTATAAATAGATATATATAGCCTATATATGACAAAATAGTTTCACCAAAGATCCATGAACTTTATGTCTCTTGCATGATTCAGCTCCCATTTTTGTGAACACAAATGTAAAATCAGAAAATTTCACTTTTTCAATGCAGATGATTGTTGCCTGCGTGTATTTTTACTGCGAGTCCCTACGACCCGGCGTCCCTGAGCCTGGGTCTGTTGTGTTCCCAGGGCGCTGTACCTCAACCTCCTGGGTCTGGTGGTCATCCTGTGCTGCGCGGTGTTCTGCGGCCTCATCATGTACGCCTTCTACGCTGACTGTGACCCGTGGACCGCAGGGCGCGTGTCAGCCCCAGATCAGGTTTGTACTCTGGTCTCCAATGTCCCTTCTCATTTTGGTAGCGCACAAAAGGACTCGTTCACACCCTGTCCCACACTGGTTTCTGTTGTGACCCAGTCTGATGAAGCTCTGTGTTTCTGACCTCCACAGCTCATGCCGTACTTTGTGATGGAGATCCTGGGGGAGTTCCCCGGGCTGCCCGGGCTGTTTGTGGCGTGTGCCTTCAGTGGAACCCTCAGGTCTGTAAAGCACGAGTTGTACAAGTTGTTCAAGTTCAAGTGCTTTTATTTGTCAAATGCAAAACATAACAGGCAAAGCAGTCATAGCTGACATTCTTGTATCCCGAGCTCTCCTTAACAATTCAAAGAATATAAAAAAATATATATAGTATACGAAGATAAAACGAGTAAAGCCTAACATGGTACAAATATCGAAGAACAAAATAAGTAACAAAATAGTTTAAATAAAACTCGAATATATGTACAGTGTATATATATATATATAAATATAAATATATATGCACAGTAATATATAGATTTATAACAATAAGGTGTGTCAGCGCATTTGTTAGAGTGCTCTCATTAACAACCTGAGGAAAGACTTTTCTTTAACCACTCCATTCCTCGTCTCCTCTAGCACTGTGGCCGCCAGCATCAACGCACTCGCCACGGTGACGTACGAGGACTTTGTGAAGCACTGCTGGGCCAATCTCTCCAACACAGTCACCACCTGGACCATCAAAGGCCTTTGTAAATAAACACACACTAATGTCTTTGAAGATAAGATAGGATGGTACTTTGATCTGTAAATGAGCCGTGGATGTTGAACATTCCATATTGAGGGAGATCACAGGTATTGACGGTACATTATTTTACCTTTATATTATTGACCGTACTGACTGTTCTACAGAGCATTAACATGCTACCACAAAAGAGATGATAGATGTGGTAATAAAGGTTAGGCAGTGTAGAAATCTGTCACTAATTATTACCTTGTATTATGGGACATTGTGTCTGAAGGTGTCATCTTTGGAATAGCCTGCACCTCCATGGCAGTAGTGGCCTCCTACATGGGAGGAATCGTTCAGGTAAAGTGATACCTGCTCTCTGCTCCTCCTCCTTCCCTTGCTCAGTTCCCCCTTTCCTTCAGCCTTCCTCATCTTTTATCTCCAGTCTTTCTAACTATTCTGTAGTCTGTTTGTCCTCTTCTTCACCACCTTCATCTTCGGTTTCCTATTATTCCAATTACTTCTATTGTCACTTCGTCTTTGTGTTGTTCTTGCCATCTTTATCACTACCTTCATCATCTTTTTCTTCTTCCACCTCCTCGTCTTCTATCTGTATTTCCTCCTCCTCCTCCTTTACTTCCTCTTCCTCGACTTCTAGCTGTACTTCCTCCTCCTCCTCTACTTCCCCTTCCTCGTCTTCTACTTATGCTTCCTCTTCGTTTTCTAGCTGTACTTCCTCCTCCTCCTCTACTTCTACCTGCACTTCATCCTTTTCTTCCTCCTCTTTTTCCTCTTTCACGTCTTCTACCTCTACTTTCTCCTCCTCCTCCTCTTCGTGTCCTCTACCTAATAATAATAATGGATTGAATTTATATAGCGCATTTCTAGACACTCAAAGACGCTTTACAGTGTACCTCATCCTCCTATACCTCCTCGTCTTCTACCTGTACTTCCTCCTCCTCTTCTTTGCCTTCCTCCTCTTCTTCATTGTCGTTTGAAGCACAGCGGAATCCAGCGCCTGCTTACGATGTGACCGTTGTTGTGTTTGGTTTGTTTCTGCCAGGCGGCTCTCAGCATCCATGGGATGTGTGGGGGCCCCATGCTGGGAATGTTCTCCCTCGGCATCCTGTTTCCCTGCGCCAACTCTAAGGTACAACCACATCGCACATGAAAAGTGAAAGATGTGTTCAGAATAGCATTATTCTGCTCAGAACAGAATAGTGCTTGAGTCAAAGTAGGAGGTCTACATTACTGAGTCAGCAAATTCGGCGCCCAAAGAAGTTGTAAAAATTGCGGGTAGCTGGGAGGAGCGACTTCTGCACTTCAGCACTGCACAGTCTGACGTCAAACCGTTACGGAGGTAA
Source organism: Pollachius pollachius (assembly GCF_949987615.1). Lineage (NCBI taxonomy): Eukaryota > Metazoa > Chordata > Actinopteri > Gadiformes > Gadidae > Pollachius > Pollachius pollachius. The sequence goes on along the minus strand of NC_136942.1, from coordinate 22,143,568 downwards.
GTTTGAGCGCAAACAAGCTCTTTCACGTGCTTATTGAGGGCCGTTCTCGGTGGGCGCGAATGCTCCCCTTGGCTCGGACATCACATAACTGTCTAAAGTCTAAACAGATTATATCAGCCCTTTAAGGTTATATCAGCCCCTGTCCCGTGCCGCCCTCTCTGCTGTGTAGGGCGCCATCGGAGGGTTTATCGCAGGAATTGCCGTGGCCTTCTGGGCCGGGATTGGCGCCTTTATCTACCCTGCCCAGCCCTTCAACTCAAGGCCCTTACCCCTGATCACCGATGGGTGTCCATGGCTCAACTCATCTGTCAGCCCTGCCACCGACGCACCCTTCCTCACCTCTCTCCCCCCCAGGTATACACTTTACCTCCACATAATGGGTCTGCCTCCACTGTGACATATAGACCCACATAAATGTCACGCATCTAATATATCAGGCAAGGTAAGTCATTGATAATAAAGGTTATAAAACAGCATTTTATTATTTATCAACAGGTAAGTGTATGCTTGTTTGTTCATGACACCAGTTCCTTGGCAGACTTTTTTGAAACAAATGGTTTCATTTCACTGAAAAAATTATAAAACCAGAACAAATCCATTGTTTCAGCAACATACCAAATTGCTGGTGCCAAGCCATGTGTGACACAACAGAGTGCAGCACAATGGGGGAAGGGAGAAAGAAGAAAGGATAAAAATGGCTCTTTTCATTGCTCTATAAATCTAGAAATAGTGTTTGTGGCAGCTGAGCCAGAGGAATGATGTGTCCCCTGCGGGGCCCTTTGTGCTGCTGTCCCCAGGACGCCCCTGGCTGACTCCTGGTACTCCCTGTCCTATCTGTACCTCAGCGCCGTGGGCTTCATCACCACCCTCACCGTGGGCCTGCTCATCACCTCCCTCACCGGTAATGTATCTGGGGGCCGCTCCGGGGCCGTAAGTCTCCCCCAGTCACCCCAGATCCCGGGGGTCCGGCAGCTGTCTGAGGGGACAGGGAGGGAGGAGGGACACGTTGAGTTATGGTCTGACGTGATGAGGCTGTGTGTCATTTTGTGCACCTGTTTTTTATGATTATTCTGACAGGCTGTCCAAGTGGTTTTGGATTAGATACTGAAAGGATATCTGGAAAGAATTTCACATTCTTTCTTCTACATTAGGATTCAACAAGGGCAATAATGTGGATCCACTGCTTGTGAGGCCGTTGGGAAATCTGTTCTGCTTCTGGTCCGAAAGGGGAAAGCAAATGTGCTGGGGGGGTGCCCACACCAAACCCCGAGAGCAGGTAAGATCGGAACATGGAAGCCATGAAAATGCAGGATTGCATTCCTAATGGTGACCCAAAACAATGAACTGTGACTCTGTTTCGGCCCCTAGGAGCCCAAATGTACGGACTCAAAGGACGAGGGGAAGAGCAGCAAAGCGATGGGAGAGGAGTGGCTGGAGACCACACGGAAGGGCGCCCCTGACGGGGAGGAGGAGTGTTACTCAAACGCAGGGTTCGTCTCAGAGACACACTCCTTTTAAACGGGACAAATGCCCTCTGGCATAGAACCTGGAAATACGTTATTTAATATGACCCATTCAGTTTGGTCCCATTTGACTTTTAAAGCACTCCACATCCGCTGCATGGGACATCTGTAGAATGTGATGAAAGACTCTTTCAAGAAAGACATTCATATTTCAATAAAAAAATATAGACAAGTAATATTCAAACAACTTTATTACATCTGTTTCATACAGTTTCTGTTTCAATATGTATTTTATTTATTCATTTTTTACATGTAAACAGTAACATAGTTAACAATGTTATTGATACATGCCATCTCACAACTGTTACTGTATAACAACATCGTATTATACAACAGAATTATTTATGGTCATGATCATGATGTAGTTTTTTCGAATAACTATTCTACCTTCTCAACAACAATCCTACATTCTTACTTCAATTGCAGAAATAGAGTTAAAGAATATAAATGTCCAGTCTTTGCCAAGACCATTATGTGCAAGTCCAAGCTTATATTACTTTGAATACCATTCTCTGATTCTGCTATTGCCAACGCTGGAGGGAGTGTAACAATACCCTTTCATTGCTTCCATATGCTTCTTGAAAAGGGTGAGCTGGTGCATTGAGCACAAAGCCAGTAACAGATCAACGTATTACAGAGGAGAGAGCGAGAGCCAACCTGACAGTCTTCCGAATATATCTATATTCCTTACATATTGTAACCCCTTCACAAAAGATAATATATTTCTATTTTATTAAAAAAATAGTTTGCACTGGAAGACAAGTGTTGTGAACCATGTAAAGTGACCTCTCCAATATAAAGCCAGCAGCCTTGGGTTGAGGAATCTCTATTAAAAAGAGTCTTCCGAGCATTAACAACAAATGAAAAGTTTCTACATAAGTGGTCCTAAAGATCAACAGAAGATCAAAGATCGAATCATTTTCACAAGTTCAAATCAGACGCAAGCCATGCATACAAAACGTGGGACGAAGGTAGGAGGACATTTGCACTTGTTCTCTGAAATCTAAAAAGGCATCGGAAATATTTCATGATGACTGCAGCAATTCATTTATTACAACATGCATAGATTTTCAAAAGTCACAAACCGAGGAACATACAGTCGACGGCCGGGCTAGGCTCACAACCTGTCCTTGATTTCCTTCCTTCTGAAATGTGGGCAGGCAAATATAACCCAGGAAGTGAATGTTTGTGGTGCGGTCACGCCTCAGAGGACCAGGGAGGATGTCGTTACGCCTGTGAGGCTATGTGTCGTTAGATTTTATCGTACATGATGATTATTATATGGTTGACAATGTTTGAAGTGTGATTTGAATCGGAAGTAGTATACATCATTTGAATAAGTAACAACCATTTGTCAGTGTGTTTCTATCAATAAAGCTGTGGATTATTCATGCAGATGCATTTCATGGTTCTAATCCCCTGAGGATGGCCAGGTACCATGAAGCTAGGGTGGGAGAGAGGTCAATGCGTGATGGCTGCACTCAAGCAATCCATAGGAAACCATGGTGTTCATGATGAATATGTACACCAAAAGAAGAGCAACAAGACATAATGGGCTAATGATCACATTTAAATAAATGACGTGATGACATGATATGATAAGGAAACCAAATTTGAAGTCATAGGAACTAAGTAAAATGTCTGTAACTTTAACATATGAAATTACTTTCTTTTCATGGTCATTTCCATTGAAATGAAGTTTTTTATTTACCCCAAATGTAAAGATCAGAGTACAAAAGATAAAGGCAGTGCTAACAAGTCTGCACATTAACAGTTGAACTCTTTTATATAAAATAATTGTCATATTAATTTCCATCGCGGCAAAGAATAGTGGCTTTGATAATCAGCCTTGGTGGATCTCCCACGCTGCCTGCTTTACATTTCCTGAGTGTTCCTTGGGCCCAACATGCTGACATAACAATAATAATTCAGAGCATTCCCGTGCGTATTAAACAGATTACTGTCCAAATGAAGCCATTGTCCTCGCAGGACACTGCCATTCGCTCGCCATCATCAAATAAAATAGCATGAAAGGGATTAGCTGTGAATTACTCAATGTTATCTTACAATCTGCAAAGAGAGGGTCTTGCCGACCACAGGTATGTCTGATCCCTTGACTTCCAACCACATTCGCTGGGCGGGGGATGCAGTGAAGGAAATGAAGAACAGATTCTGAGCTCGGAAACAGAGGAGCCATGAATGGCTGCCTTGAATGTTAAAGATCCCGTTGTTTATCCCAAAGGGACGAGACTATGCCTCTTACGGCCGCCAGCTGAGACACAGCGGCAGCAGTGGAGCACTGCTAGTACTGGACTAGTGTGGAGAACGGCTTGTGTTGTTACATGTCACACCGTTCCTGGCCACAGCCGTATGAGGCGGGAGGGAGTGGAACTGGGGGGTTATTGCACTTGAGAAAAAGCACAAACAGGCACACGTGACGCTGCTGACACAGGGTTGCAGTGTGCGACACCTTAGGCACAATCAAACCATCACATTGAGTTACACCCGTCCCCCTGCACCGGAGAGGTCAGGCGCAAAAGAAGAAGTAGGCTTCAGGTAGGCCTGAGTCTAAGAAACAGCTCACACTGAGTACAAACCAGGCATCAAGACAGGCGGGGAGGGAGTGTTGGTCTATCAAAAGACGACAGAAAGAAACAGATATTCCCATGCGCGTTATATGAGTGAGAAGGAAAGGTCTCTCTCGACAGTATGAGTGTTCACAACTTCAATGGTTATGGATGTTGTAGCCCCTCCCCCCACCAGCTGTAAATATGAATTGACTGATGCAAATATTGATCAGCATGCTTCAAGGGCAAAACTAACAAGTCACTTTGCATAACATTGTCCATTACGTTACACGTCACCAGAATCACTTTTTTTCCCCACAGAAAATATTGAAAACAAGTTCACTAAGTGCCACGGTAGCTCAGGTGGGGGTCCGTGGGGGGGTCCACAGGGACGGACACAGCCATGCGTTGGTGGGCCGGGGGTGAGCACAGTGCCGCTGCAAAGCAGGAAGCTGCGGTGGCCCCATGATAAGGGGGGTGGTCCGGAGGTGAAGAGGGGGGGCGCCCTGGAGCCCTTCATCTGCATAGTAAACATAACAACCTCCATACCCAAGGGAGTCCATCTCTGTCCAGCCCAGGGCCCAGGACAATCTACCCAGGAGGAGGGGGGGAGGGTTGGCTGAGTGCCAAAGCAACACAAGCAAGTATGAACCAGAGCCGGAGAAGAGGGCACAGTGACCAGGGTGGGCCGGGGGTTGGGGGCCTTGGGGCCTGGGGCCCGGGGGTTGGGGGCCGGGGGCCGGGTCCAGACTCCTCAGGAGGAATGGCGGCTCGGTGTCTTTGGTGTGCAGAGCCAGCTGCATGGAGCCAAACTCTGGAAGCCAACACACTTCACTGAGCGGACAGGGTGGGACGGGCCTGTGGGCCTAGGGGCGGCGTCCTTCAGTGTGTCGGAGTGTGTGTGTACATGCATGTGAATGGTTGTGTGCACATATCTTTATGTATGCAAGTGTGTGTTTGTGTGTGTGCGTGTTAATGTGTGTGCACATATGTCTTTGTATACGCGTTTGTGTGTGTGTCTGCGTGCGTGCATGCGTTTGTGCATGTGTGCTTATGTAAGTTTACATGTGTGCATGTCCATGTTTGTGTGTGTGTATCAGAGTGCGTTGTGTGTATGTCATTATGTGTGTGAGTGTGTGCGCTTGTCTCTGGGTCTAAGGCCACTCGTGGTGGTAGCGCTTGCCGTTCTTCTTCTTCTCCTTCTGCAGGAGCGTGAGCTCGGCCTCGTACATCAGCTCCTGCATCAGGTACTTCTCCCTCCGCATGCGCTCACACAGGCCCTTGGGCATGTCTGGGATCAGGTACGCGATGAACGACTTGATGCCGTACACCAAGTGCTGAGGATGGACACGAATCAGCTCAGAGCACGTCCGCGGACACATGGAGAGCTCAACGGAGACATTAGCGCTAACACGACCATTCAGCTGCTGTGTGCTTATGCAACAAGTCGGATTAAAGATAATCAGGCCCTGAGAGCTAGACAATGCTCTCTGCGTCCTGGAAGGGAAATTGGGGTTTGTGGTCTATAATGAGATTTGTTTAAGATGTTGTTATTACCGTTGTATACTGCAACGGCTTTGTGATTAAGAGGAAGAGTAAAAAGACTAAATTCAATCCATAAAGTGTGCAGTCACTGGCGGGCCGTTACCCGGCAACAGGATGGATCTTAAATCTCAAAGAGGGAACTTTAACCGGCCTTAAGCAGCAGGCGATGGCGTTGTGCACACAGATAAACACACAGAGTTCAACCACAAAGCACTCTGACCGACCTCGAAGACGATGATGAAGGCCAGGCGGGCCGCCAGCACGTGCCAGAACTGCAGGGTGAAGTCGTAGGGTGCGGGGCTCCAGGGGGGGGCCCGGTAGTCCCGGTAGCGGCAGAAGCGGGTCTGCCCCTGGCTGACGTTGTGAGCCTCGCCCATGTCAAACACCGACAGGCTGCTGTTCATGTAGCCTCGCAAACACCTGGGGGTGGGGGTGGGGGTCACACGGAGGTGTCAGCTGACAGAGACACACTGCTTATCATGGTACTGCTGCTTACGCTCATGCTCCCTGCTTCTACATGTGTTAGCCTTGTAGCATCATTGATATCGTTAGCCTTATTGCCTAAAGTCATAATCAAAGGTTCATCTCGTATTTAGCGTCAATAAATGCCTCAGTCAAATCGATGACTTAGGCAGATAGTGATTATGGAATGTAAAAAGCATTCGCTTTTTACATGAGACACAATGAATCAGCACTGTCAGGAGAATAGAGTTAGGTAAGATCACAATTCGGCCGAATTATGACTAAGACAATTATGCTACGAGGCTAACGATAATGCTAATCCCAGAATGCTGAGCTTTATGCTCTGCTTATCATGTTGCTCGTACTTACGTTGTGACAATTTGAAACCCCTTACAAAGCCTGCTGCCGGTCATCATGCTGTGAAGAACACATTCTTGCATGTTGCTAGCCATGTTATGCTATGCTAATCCCACATGGCCCAAAGTCATGCCAAGCTGCGTCATATCATCGCTCATCACACGACTGTTAATGAAGCACAGGGGACAGTACTTCTCGTTGCGGTATCCCTTGTCCACGCAGGGCCCATATTTGAAGGCGTAGACAAAGCGGGGGATGTAGTCCGAGGTGATGGCGATGACGAAGGCGTTGGTGATGACCGCCAGCACCCCGATGCCCTCCAGGATCCCGTGCCAGATACCTGGAGACGGAGACCACAGGTCAGGGTCTGTATCACAGGTCTGGATATCACATTTATACAATGCTTTTTCGACTTTTCCCTTTGCTCTAGACTTTTATATGACTTATGTACACAAACACACGTCTGCTAAACTCAGAGTCAGGGGGAGTAGTCGCGCCCACCGAGAACGCTCCTCAAAGTGTGTGAAAGAGCTTGTTTGTGCTCAAACTTTACATCTGTAACAGTGAGACGTCAGACTTTGCAGTGGGCGGTGCTGAAGTGCAGAAGTTGCGCCTCCCGGCTACCCGCAATGTTTACAACTTCTCGGGCGTTCGACCAATCACAACCGACTGGGCTTCTCGGGAGGGGGGCCTTAAAGCGAAATTATATCAATCAGACCGTTTTTGAATAACGGGTATTTCTTACATACAGGCATGTAACCCTATTATAGTAGTGCCCCCAAATGCAATTATTAACCCTAAAAAAGCATGATATGGCATCTTTAACCGCCCTGGCACACCATCTCCATTCCTTCCTTCTTAAGAGGCCCTGGTCTGCTGCGCTGCTGTGAGCAGGTGTATCTCCGTCCCCTAACCCAAGAGAAGGGCAGCCCGGTGTGGAACAGGAGACAGGGCGAGGGACGTGGAGAACGTTAAGCACAGCTAACCGATGTCGGTGGCCCGGGCGGGCATGGGACGCCTCCACTGGGTCACGAACTTGTAGGCGTCCAGACGGATCTCGATGATGTTGTTGAGCAGTGCCAGCAGAGGGGCCAGCGGGAACGCTGCCACGAAGATAGTGGTGAAGCCGAACTGAAGCACTGGAGGGAGGGAGGGAGGGAGGGAGGGAGGGAGGGAGAGAGAGAGAGAGAGAGAGAGAGAGAGAGAGAGAGAGAGAGAGAGGATGGAGGGAGAGAGAGAAACAGAGTGACAAGATGTACTATATTGATCCCTGATGGGAGATGTTCCTATCATAGTAACAGTATTAATATCCCAAACAGTTTGATGACCAGCATTATGGTTAACCAGTGCTTTACCCATCTCCAGATACTCGTCCACCAGTCCGTGGGCGTTCATGGGCTGCAGGTTCCAGTCCTTGTCCCACTGCGGGAGCGCTGCCGTGGTCTCTGCGTTCGGGCCCCCCCCTCCTCCCTGCTTCATCTTCCTGCGTGACCACCAGTTCTGCAGCAGACTGCACGCAACAACAGGGAGAAGAGAGCCAACATAAGGCTTTATTATGACAATGCAGCACTGAGCACTGCAGATACCTCCACATGCCCACCGCCACCTCAATCAGCACCACCTCGACATGCCCACCACCACGACCTCCATCACCACCACCACCTCCATCACTACCACCACCACCATCACCACCACCATCACCACCACCTCCATCACCATCTCCATCCCTTCCACCACCTCCTTCATCACCACCAACTCCACATGCCCACCACCAGGACCTCCACCACCACCACCTCCATCACCACCATCACCTCCATCACTACCACCACCTCCATCCCTATCTCCATCCCCACCACCTCCACCACCTCCCAGGCCCACCACCAGACGTCCATCACCACCACCTCCATCACTATCTCCATCCCCACCACCTCCATCACCACCACCATCACTATCTCCATCCCCACCACCTCCATCACCACCACCACCACCTCCATCACTATCTCCATCCCCACCACCTCCATCACCACCACCACCACCTCCATCACCTCCACAGGCCCACCACCAGACGTCCATCACCACCACCTCCATCACTACCACCACCTCCATCACCACCACCACCTCCATCACCACCACCACCTCCATCACCACCACCTCCACCACCTCCACAGGCCCACCTCCAGACGTCCATCACCACCACCTCCCCCTCAATCACCACTTCTACCAACAACACCTCCAGTAAGCCACCAACACCACCTCCATCACCACCACTACCTCCTCCTCCACCACCCCAACCATCACCAGTGTCACAAAAACTACCACCTTAACCACCACCACCACCACCACATCACCACCGCCTTCACCATCGACCCCTCACTACCCATAATACCACCATCACACCACCACCTCAACCACACATCTACCGCCACCACCATCCCTGCCTCCATACCCCCCCCCCATGCTGTAGCATCTCCCTTATAACAGGAGCTGAAGCGTTCTTTGCACATCTTAAAGTGCTGGTCACTGAGGTGACGAGACATGGCTCAGCAGCAGGGGGGGGGTTTGTGTCCGTTCCTCTGACTCACGGATAACCCAGCTCCATGAAGTTGTTCCAGATCTGTTTGAAGAACATGATGACGCCCATCTGGAGGCATAGATCAATCAGACAGCCGCTTGGATGACACTGTGGGGATTAAGACAGGATGAATCATTTTGTCATGATTAGCATGAACACATGCAGAATGACAATCAAGCATGGACACTCAAATCCAGGGTATTTTTTATTGCTATTATTGAAATCCTATTATTTATAAAAAACAGACTTATATTTCACACATATTTATTAATATAAATACTCAATTTAACATTTAATAACCATGAAAGACATTTTGAATGAGTTAATTACTCTAATACTCCTTGTTCTCATTGTATCATTGGTGAATGGCTGAGCTAATGTAGCCACTCTCCTCAGTTTAAGTGTTTAAGCGTTTAAGTGTGGTTTAAGTGTGTTGCCAGCAGCACTCACCTCTTCCAGCCTCCACCTGTTGAACAGCTTGTTGTATTTCCCGGGCCGGCCTGCAAACCTGGATGAGGGGACGGACAAACAGACAACTGACGGGCTCATCTCTCACAGAGGGACATATACAGAGGAGGAAGGGGTTCCAGTGAGTATCAGAGAGACGCTGGTCCCTTCCTCAGGGTGATGAGGACACTCCAGTGGTCTTTGTTGAGATAAAACCTATTTATTGTGCCATTCCACCTTTTTTAATGTATCAGTGACGAATACTTTCAGGATTATATACGCTTTGAGAATTTATAAAAAAACAATCAAATCTGAACCTAACGCGTAGACGTCTTTGTTGAAATAAAACTTTTATATTATTATTCTATATTTTCCACTTTTTCCCCCAGATCAGAAGGCTCCAGTGGATGTTTTGCGTGCAGACAACGGCGGGGTCTGGAGGGGGAAAGCGGGGGGGGGGACACACCACACACACCTCCCGAGGAAGAAGGCGATGTAGAACGTCGAGCTGTTCAGGTTGACGAACTGGAACAGGAACATCTTGAGGGCGAAGCTGTTTTCCCACTCGGACTCTGTGCGCGGGTGTTCTGTGGAGCCAGACGAATGCCGGTGAATGATTGAAGAGCGCACACAGCAGCTAGGAGGCCGCGATAGGACAACCGGTCATATGGTACAGTGGGCCACACTCACCTAGGTTGGTGAGCAGGTAAGCCACCTTTTCATACACCTGAGGAGGGAGATAAAGATGGGGAGGGGGGGACAGGAAGAGATGGCCCGATTAGATTACAAACAGAGAGTTGAGATAAGCCTGGTGTGTTTATGGCACGATTACAACATGGCTGGGCTCCACCACCATTAACACACGCTTCAATGGCGACTGGGGAAAGAGTGGGAGTGAATGTATCTATATGTAATTTAGTTGTACATGATGTGTATGTGTGTGTGTTTGTCTGTGTGTGTGTGTGTGTGTGTGTGTGTGTTCGTGCGTGCGTGTGTGTGTGTGTGAGTACAACGATAGTTGGCAAAGACAACATACATTTCCAATGAAGCTATGAAAAAAACAAAGTTGATCATTATAAAAGTGTCACGATTTCCATCAGCAGATTAATCTTTTATCGTCCTCCATTAATCTTATAGGATCGAGGCTTTGAAAACAAGGCTTCATTCAGTTCTCTCAATAACAGACGAGCACCGGGGAGCAGGGGCGGTGCTGGGGGAGGTGTCTGGACAACACCCACCACGTTGAGAGACATGATGATCACAAAGTTGATGCAGACCCCAGTGCCAGAGGTGGCAAACTGCCAGTTCTTCTTCACAAACTCCCAGTCAAAGGAGGCGAACTTCTCCATGGCGATGAGCCGGAACACCACCACGGCAAACACCGCCGTCAACACCAGGGAGATCTGGAGGAGGAGAGCAATGTCATTTAAATAAAGGAATCCAGGGAAGAATGAAGTATATTAGTGGTTGAAAAATAATGTTTTATTAAAATCCTCATGGGGACTAGAATATTCTTTGGACCCATATTGATGTTGGTACCTTTAAAGAAAAATCTTCTTTTTTTTCATATCACAAATGCAATGGTTCCATATGTGAGCCTTAAATTCTTGGAAACCTATTAAATATTATCAATAGCAGATAGGGGCAACAGCTAAACAAAAATAGCATTCAATAAAGCATCTTTACTATCTGCATCAGCTTAATCATAATCGCAGTAATACAGACGTCCACCAGGGGGCGGTGTTGAACCACTCTGGGTGTTCGCCACTGAGGGACACTGTGGTGAGGATCACGAGTCACGACCGTGCTGGGGGCTCACCATGAAGAAGATCCCAGATACAGACACCATGAGCCGGCTGAGTTTGTCCGTGAGGGGCTGGAAGGGCTCGGGTTTGCCAGAGATGGGGTTCACTCTCTCCACCCTGGAGTACTTTGCCTCAAACTGTGGCCTCAGCTCATCCTGGTGCACAGCAGACATGCCATCGGCGGCAATTGAGTGGCACATATCGCTCTCGGGCTGACGGACAAACAGCCTTGCTTTACTGGACATGGGCTCACAGGGACCTCGTCGCCATCAGGGTGAAAAGCAGCGCCCACTTACCTCCTCCTCCTCCCAGTCAATCAGATCCCAGTCGTATGTGAGCTCCGCCCTCCTCCTCTTCCAGAACTCTAGGAAGACTGTAGCTGTGATTGGGGGGGTGGATGAATATGATATTATTAATCAGTTCAATCCTATGAACACATCAGTGCTGCTTCACCCCACAGCAATATCATTCTTAACGTCCACTCAAAGTGTCCAAGCTAACGATTAATTCAGAGCAACTGGTTATGGGTCTTGTTGGGGCCCGCGGGTCATAAAGGGCTGATAGGGTTTGTGTTTATGGATCTGCTTCATACTGAATGAAGTATTCTATGCTCTGTGTTGAAGTCTGAGGACACTCACACTGCTCAGCCGTGGTTTTTATGAGTGCATTGCTCCTTTGGTTCCCCTTTGACCAGTGCAATACAGAAATAGGGAGGATCCTTTGGGTGCCCATGCATTATTTTCTACTCCCCCACAAATTCTGTATTTCTACAGTTTGATGAGACCTGGGAGGGAGTGACGAAAGAGGCTGGCAAGCCCCATCTGACAACTCTCTGAGAGGTAGAAATAACTTTACTTCTTTCTTATTATGTTTGACTGCTGAGTTACTTTTCAAAGTAACTCAAAGTAAAACATTTCAAAGCTGTCTTCGAAATGGTTAGAAAAACGTCGGCGCCGACAAATGTGGACCAAGTAACACTTGGAAGACGGCGTGGTTAAATATAGCCTGACCCGCTTTCTGTGGAAAACAGGGAGTAAGACAGACTGAAATGTGAGAGGAGAGAAAGGAAGTATGAGACAGAGAGGGAGAGATGGATAAATAATGAGAAAGAGCGAGAGACTTAGAAACAGGGAGGGAGAGCGAGATAAGGACGGAGACAAAGGCCGAGCAAAAGGAAGAATAAGAAATGAAGAGTGAGAGGAACAGCGATACAAAAAAAGAGAAACAGAGAGATGGATATGGAGAGCCAGAGAGAGACCAACACGAGGTTTAAAGGATCTTTAAGATGTTTTGTTAAGTCCCCTGAGCTGAACAACGCTCAGCATCCCCGTCTCATGTTCCCGTTACAGAGTACATCGCCTGCTGCAGACATTTGGCCCACCGCACTCCTCGGCCCAAGGACAGCCCTCGATGCTGGACGTCCCGTGGTATTACCCCAGCGGAGGTGGACAGGGCGTCGTTTGGGCTCGTACTGTCCAACCCCGGAGCAGGAGAGGTCAACTCTGCCCTTTATCATGAACTGGTTGTGCCTTTAACACCTCATAACTCACAGGAGGTATGAACGCTGGGAGACTTCTGCAGCACCCATGTGTTGGAGCTAGATTGGGGGCGGGGAGGTCCTAGCTGGGGGAGTGACGGGTAATTACACCAGGACCGTGGACTGCATTTAAAGGAGTCCATTATAATGTAACACAGACAAATGTATGTGCTCATAGGTGATTTGGTTCACATTGCAAAGTGACAACCTGGTCACCTGCAGCAGGGAGGGATTTAGTTGTCCTGCTCAAGGGCACAGAAAAAAAAAAAAATTGTCAGGCGGGGGGGGGGGGAAGCACCTCACTGGATGGAACCAGCAGTTAACAAAGGAGGAAATGTGGATCTTTGGTCTGGTCCCGGCGTCCTACAGACATCTACCTAGCGGGTTGTACCACTGGAACTGAGGAACGTATCACTGTGATTTGTACATTATGGAGATTTCTAAGTGAAGAGGAATCAAAGTATGGGAGTGATGAGCAGAGAGCGGCTTAGAGTTGCTATAAATAGGAAATGGAGTTAAAGTTTGATGATTTGGAGCCTGACAAACAGATTAAAAAAGCCTCTCTTTAAAGTATAACATTGCGATAAGGAACACTGAACAGAGTGAAAAAAACAAAAGGAGAGACAGCCGCAACCTACCCCATATAGCCATGAAGATGGCAAAAAACACAGTGCCCCCATTGTCAAACAGATGGGTCACCTAGGAAACAACAGACAGACAGAGAGCTCTCAGAACCATGTCACATAGAGCAGTGTCACCGAGGAAACAACCACATACACATGTAAGTGGTTGTTTCCTCCTCTAGGATAATTAGTCTGGGCAGCTTTAACCAATGACTTTGGAATTGATGCATGGATTAATGAAGGACATTGAGACAATACACTGTGATTTAATTGGCTGTGTTGCGGTTGGGGTCGGGTATCAGAACAACACTGACCTTTGCGTACACACAACTGTCGCTGAGTGTCCAGGGTTCGCACTCCTCACACATGGGACACATGATGGTGGTGTTGGCATCGCAGATCTCTTTGCTGACGATACAACAATGCACTGATCAAAATCACATTGAATAAGATATATTAAATATTAGGTGATTTAATTAAACTGAAGAGAATAATTGAGACATGGAAATCATTTAAAAAAAGTCATAAATATATATATATTTTGTATATATACATATCTAAAATAAATTACAAATAAAATGAAACATGTAAAAGAAGAAGCAGTACTGTACCTGACTTGGCTGGAGTCCATGGTGAACAGGCCATAGAGGAACACAAACAGGCCCACCAGAGCAGCAGGGATCAGCATGCCCGTGTACCAGCCCAGCCAGGCGAAGTACAGACCGATCTTCTCCCCAAAGTACCGCCTGGCAGGAAGTGATGTCACAGAATCATGGCATCATCACACATCATTGCCATAACTTTGAGTTAAAAGCTATTAAACCTGGCAATGATCTTAAAGACAGACTGTATGCTATTGGGCAGCGAAAGTAAAATATTATAAAACAATGAATAAATGTTTATATGTGGTTCAAAAAGCAATAATTTCCCCATAAATGGTAATCTTTAATTGCAGGCGAGTTACAGGCTACACATTAAGCATTTTATTTGGTAGAAACTAAAATAAATGTGCATCCACATTGCAATCTGGATACACTCTATGCTCACTATACATTTATAGATTGATTTTGTATTTTAATAAAAATGTCCAGCCTCTGTCAACAGAAAGCGACCCTTCATGAGTGAGGAGAGGGTCAGAGCCGTACCTGATGAGGTCCAGGGGCTGGTACTTGTACCAGATGCCCCAGCGAGCCCACCTCTCATACAGGAGGTGTCTGTGGTTCTGGGCCCCATGGGTCTTTATGGGGTGCCTGCTCTTGTACCCGCCCTGAAAGGGTAGACCGCCACAGAGAAACATCAGTGAGAACCTCCGTGGGAAAGGGTCCCCCATGGACGACATCAGCTCGTCAACACCTGTGGGTCTCTCACCTCGTGGGGAGGGAAGGCGGCCTCGTATGTGCCGTTGCCCAGCAACCGATTGATACCTAAAAAACAGAAAGGATGAATCTTCTGTTGGCCTACTGCAATACTAGAATAAAAGTAAGTTTGACGATGATATTGAGATTGGTTTATTAGCATCTATGAGCTAGTCTTCTAAGAGCTATCATGACAGAAATGTTGAGTAAATGTATAACAATATTTTACAATTTGTAACTGAAAATCATTTCTGAGAGTGCAAATTATTTAAGGCAGCCTCATTAGTTAATCATTGCTATATCCTTTTTGCGCTTATTGGGAATCTAAGCATTGTAGATAATTATTGTAATTCTTATCTATCTAATTAATCACTTAATGTGGGGTTTTATGGATCCCACAATCATGCTGGGAAGCGTTGTCTTGTTTTATTACGCATAACTACAATCGAATGAAAAGCCTGATATCATATGCTGCTGGCATAGCTTGGTAATCAGACCCTAAAGTTTGTGGAGCGATATCAAATGAAGCAACAAACAGAACCAACAGGTGATCATGTGTGGGAAGGGGGGGGGGGGGGGTTACTCAAACAATCATCAAGCAAACACATAAACATACATTCAACTAAACATGGAAACACAATATTTATACTGAAGCTAAAGACAAAGCAGGACTTCCTGATGTGTGTGTATCTTTATCATACACTGTATGCCAATTGGTTTCTGGATAGTGAAGACCAACATCGCCTTCACTGACTAAAGACTGAGATACACTGACTGCTACAGAGATGGGGGGTAAAAGGTGAAGGCCTATTGGTCTCCTGGGGTCTCTTGCCAGTAGCACACACACATACGCACCTTCCCAGGAGCTCACAGACTGGGCATAGATCCGGTCATGGCGACCATAATAATTAAGTAGAGACAGACAACACAGAGGCGGAGCTGTTGAAAAATGGAGGACATGTAACTCGAAGAAAGGCTCGCAACACACATGCTAAACATGGATGGTTCTGGGGTGGCTGGATGACCTCTGGGAGAACAATAAGCTACACAGTCTGTTGTGT